>NC_092348.1:6220516-6522267 GCF_963676685.1 Mytilus edulis
GTATACTATCAAAATGCAGGACTTTTTCATCGACAATAACATATATGTTTTGGGGGATGGATATTTCAACAGACAGTCGGATTTCATATGTGTACAACTTTGTCGATTTGTGTTTATACTGACATGAAGCAGAATTCGTAGTCTTCCCTAATACATTTTTAAAAGTGAATAACAGACCTCTCAACGTGATTTTTCTTTTGTTACAAAAAGAAAAATCATATTGACAGGTCTGTAATTCACTTTCAAAAAAAACTAATATAATAGTTTTGTTTTACGGGGGTTCGTTGACATCACTTTATCATAAAAGTAAATATAGGGAAATTATAACCCTGCAATTACAGTAGCATATGATTATCACATTTTTCACCGTCTAATCAAAGTCTTAGTTCTAGTTGATCGTCTTTTTTGTGGTTCTTGTGTATCATCAACGTTTTCTTCGTCATCCTCAATGTTCTCATCTTCCCTGCAATCATCATCTGTTACATCATGCAAAGCATCTGTTGCCCAATCATGTACTTGATCATCTAGGAATGAACCTCCTGATTCCTCCTCTAATTCAGAATACTCCTCGGTGCGGTCATCAGTGTTACCTGGAACAGAAGCCTCCTCATCAACCGATTCTGTTTTATCATCTGTTTGGAAAACGTCATCCGGCTGAATATCTTGATGAAAATCTTGTTGAGGCTCTTCAACCACGACATACACCATTGGTTCATACTCACTGTCTGTGTAGTAGTCTGTTGAAACTTCCACTTGCGCAGGTGTCGTCTTTGGTAATGCTGGTTCAGTTGACACTTATCAACGCACATGCGGAGTTTCCCATCTTTCTTCCGTACTAAGACGACGTTAGACGACCATGGTGAATGTGAACGCCTAATAATGCCTACTGGCAGTAATTGCTGAAGATGATCTCTAGCTTCTTCTATCATTGACGGTGGAATTCATTTGTGTCGTTGCTTAATGAAGTGCTATCTGTTAAGTCTATCCGGTGTTTCACTAACGAAATATAACCAATGTATGTGTCGCTCTTGGGGAATATGCCATTGTATCGGTTTATCAAGTTCTTTTCTCGATGAAGTTCGTCTGGTTTCATATCTTCTGGCAAGTGTATATCTTTGAAGATATATATCTGATTGTTGTCATCTGGTTTTACTTGTTCTGTTGTTATGTTTACTGGTTGAAGTTCACATAAAAGAGCTCTAGGTACAACTGTTACTTCAGATGCCAGATATATAAGCTGGTGCCAAAAATCTTGTTATTGTTTCCCTATGTTTAATTGTATAATAAAGTGATGTCAGAGAACCCGTAAAACAAGACTATTGTATTGGCACCCAACGTGCTGTTAAATCACTAAATTTTTAACATATCAATAATGGTACATTTCATATACTAGTAACCGAAGCGACTTGATTTTTAGAATACAACATAAGTTTCCCATTCCTCAATGTTAAAACAAGTAGACGACTTAAATGTAGAATCTTTGACAAACGTGATGATTTCCGCTTGTCAACGTCACATTTCTAAGTAGAACAATAGCCTCTTCTCCTTCATATGGCTTTAACATATCTCAGTTGATAATTTTATCTAGTGTATATTTGAAGTATACAAAATTACTGTTAGTGATAGGTTGTTTTTTTGTTTATGCATAGTTATGTCTTGTGGTGTACTGTTACATCACTGTCAATGGTTAAGGGATAATTTGGCTGATAAAAGCTAGTTCAAATCCGCTACATGTATATGCACCTGTTCTAAGTTATGTTATAGGTTATATGGTTCGCTACTGACCCCCTACAGATACATGGTGAGGCCGGAGGGGGTCAGTAGTTAACCGTATAACGAATTTATCGGACGCTGGACTTTTTCTGCGGCGTTTTGTTGAAAAATAAAGAATGAAACACAACAACATTAATAGATGCCGTCCCCATTAACGTGTCATGGACCCCATATGAAACTTACTAACCCCATAAGGTCGCATAGGGGGGCACAACGTGATAACTCGTCTGTGGTCCGATTATGACTGATATTGTGTTATTGTTTAAATTCATCATGCTTCGCGATCTTCGCGATCTTCGATCTTTAGATACCAGTACAGTTAATCTTTTGATGTGCAATTTATCCGCTTTGGATATTTTGACTGAGTGTTGATCCGCATATGGCAGATATGTTTGCATTTCAAATAAACTTATCATAGATACCAGGACTGAATTTTATATTTACGTCAGACGCACGTTTTGTCTGCAAAAGACTCATCAGTGATACTTGAATCCAAAAAAGTTCAAAAGTTCAAATAAAGTACGAAGTTGAAAAGCATTGAGGACACAAATTCCTGAAAGTTTTGCCAAATACAGCAAGAGACACCCTTTCAACGCATTCGATCTCGCTTTTTTAGGAGTT
Organism: Mytilus edulis; assembly: GCF_963676685.1. Lineage (NCBI taxonomy): Eukaryota > Metazoa > Mollusca > Bivalvia > Mytilida > Mytilidae > Mytilus > Mytilus edulis. The sequence continues at coordinate 6,222,911 of NC_092348.1, forward strand.
CATGCAATCCCCTCAGTTTTTGTGTGTTACTTCAATTTGCTTTGTCTTAATCGATTGGGTAGATTTTAACATCGGTAAACTAATGTCGTCTTAATTATATACGCAGAACTTTATAGATTAGTTTTTCAATTAAACATGCATTCCAAACAAATTGTTAACCGATGTACAAATTTCCAGCTGTCAAAATAAAGAAAAAACTTAATCAAGATATTTATTTTCTCAAGATCTATTCATGACCTGTTTTTGCAATTGCGAATAACAAATTGTGTCTGCAGATGATTCGTTTGCCACTGTGTACAGCAGATCTACGGATAGCATCTACATTACAGAAAATTCAATTTTCAAGTGATAGCCAAATATTTCCAAAAAGCAAACGTAGGCTCAGCATCCCACTTTACGTAGCATACCTTTCAAATATATTGTTAATTTTATTTCGCCATGAATATGTATGAATTGTTTGTAACCAAACATCCGTCAATCATGCGATAAAAAAACACAAAGTCAAGTCAATAAAGGCAACAGTAGTATGCATACCGCTGTTCAATAGTTATAAATCCATTTAGCGAAAACCCCTTTAAAAGACTAGTGTGTATATACATCTGCTTCAAGGTCGTGTTAGTCTAGATGTCAATATCACAACGTTTGACAAATATATGATTGTCTACCTTAACAGAAACGTGCAGAATAATATAGAGGTTATCTTGTGGATTTTCAATCCTACATGTGTATAGGTAATAGGAGATAGTAATAAACCGTAAACTGTCAAAAAAAATCTTCGTACCAACATCATTTTATTGAGAAAAAAAACACTTAAAAATGAGAGTGTTGAACTAGATGGCGGAACCCAAAAAGAAAAAGATTGTTACTTATATTTTATTTTTCTAGTAATTTTCAAAATATCATATATATTCAAAATGACATATGACATTTTATTGTGGATAAGGATGTTGAAAAGATAAATCAAATACACATGTTCCTAATGACTAGACAATTGAAATATACTTTTTAAATAAATGTCATGCGTCCGAAGCGTTTTTCTAAAATTTCCTTCATTAATTTTATTGTGAAAGCTCAAAGTCAAACATTCGTGAAACACATGAAGAGCCATATGACCAAAAGGAAGCCTTAAAACATTGGTTTCTAAATAAACCCATCATAGATACAAGGTTAAATAATTGTGTACGCCAGACATGCATTAGATCTTAACAAAAAATGACGCTCAAATTAAAACAGCTGATGCGTACTACTACTACACTGGCGTACTAAAAAAATACTTCACTTATCTGAAAACCATTTCTCATTGTATTGGAAATAGGTAAATTTATTTTAGGACAAAGCTAAGGAAAACACTAGCTCCAGTATTTCATGATAAATGGTTGATATACTTTCAAAAAAAATAGGGAAAGTTACGAAAGAAATATCTTCTGGTAATGATAGTATGACAAATTTTGGAGTGTCATGTAGTAAAAAATTTGAACATATGTGTTGATTGCTCTTCAACTTTGTACTTGCTTGCCTTAAAAATATTTTGATCTGAGCGTCACTGATGAGTCTTATGTAGACAAAACACTTGTCTGGGGGTATTGAACTATAATCCTTGTACCTTTGATAACCGTCAATACCACAGGGTCGATGTCATTGATGCTGTACGTTTCGTCCCTGGGGGTATGACCAGCCCAGTAGTCAGCATATCAGTTTTGACATGAATATAATTAATATGGTCATTTTTTTAAGTAATAGATTACCTCAGTCGTATTTGGCACAACTTTTAGACATTTTGGGTTCTCCATGGTCTTCAACTTTGAACTTGTTTGGCTTTATAACTATTTTGATTTGAGCGTCACTGATGAGTCTTATGTAGACGAAACGCGCGTCTGGTGTATCATATCATAATCATGGTACCTTTGATAACTTCTTATGCATTGAAATGCGGCAGATAAAAACATTTTCACAAGCTTCACTCTAACCTGAGACAGTTGTGTAACCTTACAACATAAAAGACACACTATAAATATCTTATGGCTTATCTCGATTAAAAAGACATTTAAACAAATACAAGTAAACATATACAATAGGTATAGTTTTTAACCATCTGGGTCTTTTATAACAGCAATAAATCAGATATCTAAAAGGCTAGAAAAGCTGTATTTTAAATGAAGATTTTTTTTCTTTTGAAAAATGATAAATCAACTACCACATTTAACGCATTTTGATTTATGTGTGAAACCTATTTTACTAAATATTATTGAAGTTTAGACTACTTATAGTTTAGTCAAACAAGGTCGGACCGTCAACTGAAACTATGCAAACCTTATTCCAAATATATATTATTTGAGTATAAATAATAATGCCATGCTTTCTGGATAATGATTATTACTATTTTTCATTGTCAGCTCTATAACAAATTAATTATTTGCTTCGTATTATTGATATGAATAGTGAAAAGTAAAATAACAAAAATAGCGAACTCCGAGGTAAATCCAAAACGGAAAGTCCCTAATCAAATGATAAAACACATCAAACGTCATATACAACTGTCTTATTTGGCACAGGCATTTTTTCATGAAAACAAATTATGACAGTATGATAAAGAATGCATACAATGAAAACAGTGAATTCAAAATACAATGTAAACGAAAATAACACTTGAGGAGGAATTCAGTAAATCTTGAAAACAATATAAAAATAAGGAGATATGCTACGGATCACGAATGAGACAACTATCTAAAAAAGTTCAAATGTGATCAAATGTAGTGGATGTAATTTATTATAGAAAAACATAGGGCCTACAACAACAAGAAACCCCATATCGTATTATCGAAAAGGCACCGACATCTATTTTAAAATATGAAACTATTCAATAAAAAAAAACTAAAGTTATGATACTGACATGAGTGTTGTATATGGTATGCTGGAATAAAAAATTTGTATAAAATTAACATTCATGTATGTATGTGCCTGTCCAAAGTCAGGAGCCTGTTATTCAGTGGTTGTCGTTTGTTTATGTGTTACATATTTGTTTTTCGTTCTTTTTTTTTTATATAAACAAGGCGCGTTTTTGGCGTATTGAATTTTAAACCTGATGCTTTTTGTTATCTATTAATCATGTTTTTCTTTGTCTAATATGTTCTCCTATTTATTTGTATTGTAGTCCTGTAATATTATGTTGTCATCTCAATGTTATATTTAACTTTGCCATTAAAGTGCGAGGTTTGGCATGCCACAAAACCAGGTTTAACCCACCACTTGTATTCCCCTTTAAAAGTGTCCTGTACCAAGTCAGGAAGATGGCCATTGTTATATTATTGTTCGTTTATGTGTGTGTTGCATTTTAACGTTGAGTCGTTTGTGTTTTCTCTTATTTTTGAGATATTGAGATGAGACGTGGCACGGTACTTGTCTATCCCAAATTCATGTATTTGGTTTTCATGTTATATTTGTTATTCTCGTGGTGTTTTGTCTGATGCTTGGTCCGTTTCTCTGTGTGTGTTACGTTTCGGTGTTATGTCGTTGGTCTCCTCTTATATTCAATGCGTTTCCCTCGGTTTTAGTTTGTTACCCCGATTTTGTTTTTTGTCCATGGATTTATGAGTTTTGAACAGCGGTATACTACTGTTGCCTTTATTTATGTCTCATTGGCAATCATACTATATCTTCTTTTTTATATTTAACCTTTTATGAACGTCAGTGCTTATTCTAGGGGGGATACAATCACCTGCAAAGATTTTTGATATGAAACACCGTTGCCTACAAATGGATTGGTAAAAATAGTTAAGTTAATTTCGCACAGTACTTTCAACGGCAGATGGGTGTGTTAGTATCATTTTTAAAAGGAGCATATAAACTCATAGTTCATCGTTAAAATTTAACTTGCGCGAAATTTGAGATTTTAGAATTATGCAAACGTGGTTTGGTTATTTTTTGTTAACCTACGACTTATTTACTCTTCCAAACATAAAACAGAAATGTGTAGTTTTTATACAGAGAATTCTGATTTCGTTATACTTTATACGACTATGAAGTTTAACGAAATCAGAATTCTATATAAATAAGATGGGTAAAGTTTTTGCTTGGTATCCCTTTAAAGTTTGTATACTGGTATGAAGATGCCACTATGACATGTTTTGTCTTTTTCAAGCATTTTTGCTATTTCTTTTTACACTCAACATTTTCTTACCTGGTTGTGACGAGTAGCTCTGCTTAACATATTATATTAAGTGTAATATAGTTTGTATATCTCAAATAGTTTCTACTGGCATTGTGAATCGATTTCATTGGCTAGTGCATATAAAAGGTGTAAATGACGTGATGATAGAAATCTTCATTTTATGTATGTTATTTGTCTTAGTACAAATGTAGTAGTATTTGGATCACGTTTCTATTGTGCTTCGTCCAATAAAATATTGAATTCAATCCAATTGTATTAATTAAAAAAAATATACAGTATCTAGTAGGAAGTTTTGCATACAATTCCTGTGTCATTTGGTCTCATGTGAAGAGTTGTCTCATTGGCAATCATACCACATCTTCTTTTTAATATTATTTATATGAGGTTTTCGTCATTTTTATTTGATATTGGAACCAAACCAACTTTTCAAAACGACATACGGAAAATCACAAAGGTTTTACATCATTTTTATTAAATTATGTTACCCTTATGTCTGTGGTCTAAACTCCAAAAAAATGTTTGAAAATCATAAGGTTATATGATTTATTTGTGCTAGTCGTAAGACAAACCAAGAAATGGGTGCTTATTTTACGACTCAGATGGACCGCCAGATGCAGACATAAAATGACTCGCCTTTTTTCCCCGGTTGTAAAATTCCCACTGGGTTTTTTTTCATCGTCATAAAATTAAAAAAAAGAAGCCATTGTGATTGCTGTTCAATATAGATCATTAAACCAAATGTACTTCTTAAAATGTCACCATACTAAGTAGAAAAAAATCTAAAAGTTCACAAAAATCTCCTTTCCGGAATTTCAAGCGTAACTGATGAGTCTTTTGTAGACGAAACGCGCGTCTGGCGTATATACAAATTTTAGTCCTTGTATCTATTATGAGTTTATTCACAAGTTTCTTCATAAAATCAACTAAGTTTCTCTGATTAAACGATATACACAAATGATTGAAAAGAGGGAAGAAAGATACCAAAGGGACAGTCAAACTCATAAATGCAAAACAAACTGACAACGCCATGGCTAAAAATGAATAAACAGAAAAACAATAGTACACATGACACAACATAGAAAACTAAGGAATAAACAACACGAACCCCATCAAAAACTAGGGGTGATCTCAGGTGCTCTGGAAGGGTAAGCAGATCCTGCTTTACATGTGGCACCCGTCGTGTTGCTTATGTGATTACAAATCCGGTGAATAGTCTAATTCGATAGGTCACATTCATGAAAGGGAAGGGGATTGTAGTTACGACGTAAGGAACATATCCGATATCATTTTTGAAACGGTTATTCCATAACGGTCAACCAACTCATGATGGCGTCCGTAAAATTTACGAAGGGATGATTTCAAATTCACCATTTGGCACTCTTGGTTTAATAGCTTCCTTGTGAGCAGCAACCCTCTATCAAGAAAAGCATGATAGAAAATGCAAGCACAGGAATATCGTATCAATTGGGAGATATATACCCCGTATGCAGGTGCTGCTGGAATGTTGCTACTTAGAAATGGAAAGTTCACAATTGGAAAGCTGAAATCATCTCTTTTGACGTAAAGTTTGGTTTTCAACCGACCCTCATTGTCAATTTCTAGATGTAAGTCAAGATATGAAGCCGACTTAACTGTATCTGTAGTATCCTTTATCTCTAGTTCGATGGGATAGATGAGTTCTACATATTCACCAAATTTTGAATTGTTTAGTGAAAGAACATCATCAATATAGCGGAAAATAGAGTTAAAGGATATTGCTTACTTCGTATCTGTCCTCCTAAGAAGTTCCTGCATGAATTCAGCCTCATAATAATAAAGAAACAAGTCGGCAAGTAGAGGGGCACAGTTTGTTCCCATTGGAATGCCGACAGTCTGTTGAACCATTCAGTAGGGACTTTTAAAAATGTTCTGAAGTAAACTAACACCTTTATATAAATATATCAAATGGCATCAGAATAAATGTACTAATGCATAAAACAGCATGGTGCGTGCAAACTACATGCAAGTACTTTGTGTAATTTGTCATTTTGTTATTTGTTTTCAATGATGCTTGATCCGTTCCAAGGATTTGTATAGTCTAACTATACAAATCCTTGTCCGTACTGAGCATTTCACATTGATAGATATTGGAGTCACTTTGTATAAAGTCAATGTTTACTTCTGGAAAAAGCACCAAGAAATGCTTAGTCCCACCAAGAAATACTTAGTCCCCAAGGGAAAATTTTTATTAAATATGATCTTAACCTAATTATTTAAGACATATTAACCTAAACACCAAATTGTCCTCTCGTTTGTTTTACTAACTTTGGCATTTGTCTATGAGTTATTTACATCAAAATTAAAATTGCAACCCCATATATTGTCTTTGCTGTACTATTTGGAAAACAACTTTACTGAACAAATTTCAGTCTATATTAAGTAACTGTTACTGAGTCGGGTGTGTCTATTCTATTTGGTCTTAGCATTATGTATTCGGGTTTTATTTTCTTTAATAAGTTAATACTTCAGTTTCATTATGTATATCTTTTATATTCATTTGATAAAATTAACTGTTTGCAATAGCATTAATTGTTCTAAATAATAAGGAAGTTCTTATACCAAGCATAAAAACATAGCCGTATTTGTCACAACCTTTTTCAACTTTTGATCTTCAGTGCTGTACAACTTTGTACTTTTTTTCACTTTCGACCTTTTATATCTGGGCGTCACTGGTGAGTCTTGTGTGGACGAGGCGCGTTTTTTGCGTATTGAATTTTAAAACTGATGCTTTTTGTTATCTATTAATCATGTGTTTCTTTGTCTAATACGTTCTCCTATTTATTTGTATTGTAGTCCTGTAATATTATGTTGTCATTTCAATGATATATTTAACATTGCCATTAAAGTGCGAGGTTTGGCATGCCACAAAACCAGGTTCAACCCATCATTTTTTTCCTTTAAAAATGTCCTGTACCAAGTCAGGAATATGGCCATTGTTATATTATTGTTCGTTTCTGTGTGTGTTACATTTTAACGTTGCGTCGTTTGTTTCCTCTTATTTTTTAGTGTAAATTCACATTGCGATAAGACGTGTCACAGTACTTGTCTATCCCAAATTCATGTATTTGGTTTTCATGTTATATTTATTATTCTCGTGGGATTTTGTCTGATGCTTGGTCCGTTTCTGAGTGTGTTACATTTCAGTGTTGTGTCGTTGTTCTCCTCTTATATTTAATGCGTTTCCCTCGGTTTTAGTTTGTTACCCCGATTTTAATTTTTGTCCATGGATTTATGAGTTTTGAACAGAGGTATACTACTGTTGCCTTTATTTTACCCTTGACCGCCGATATGGTAACTTGTTTTGCCAATGCAACTTGGATATGAATCAAATCGTACCAGGGTTTTAAAGGTCTTGGATTTTAATAACATCGTTTCTTAATAAACAAAATACAAATGCTCCAATCGTGCATGTTTAACACAAAAAAAATAATGCATGTTATGAAATCGAGGAAAATAAAGAAATGTCTGACAACAAAGCATGAACGCTTATTCTAATGAATTTCTTGGTGCTCATTTTTAAGTCCTTTCTGTTGTGTTTTGTGTACCGTTGTTTGTCTTTTGATCGTATTTTGGTTCGGTTCGATACCATTGTCAGTTTGTCTTCGACTTATAAGTTTGAATATCCCTTTGGTATTTTTTGCCTGTAATTATGTGTCAATATTGCCTTTAATAAATTTCATGCTATGGTAATTTAATGTGTATAGGAAGCTGTATTTCACTTTAGTCACATTCCTCTGTGTTTCAGAATTTAAAGTGAAAAGGACTTATGGTTTTGAATTCAGTCAAAGCTGTAGAATATTGTGGAATGATGTGTGTCCTGTCATCTTTGGTTTCTGGCTACAGCAATGACAACGTCTGTCTTTCCAACAAATGGAATTAAATTAGTTAAAGTTAAACATGTTTATTTATAGTGGATTGGGAAACAAGGTATTGTAACTTATATTAAATTAGTCTATTGGTATATTTTTATTTTCATTTCAAATGACTAATGTAGATAAATTTGATTCACCATAAGCAGTGGTGCTGATAATCAAATACGAACTTGAAGTCCATAAACATGGAACATTAAAGAGCAACTATAAAATTATCATCTGAAACAAAGCTGTAGGTGAAGTTTGAACCCAAATACCAGAGGTTTTGTGCACTTTCGCCTGAAAAGAAGTATGTTCACTATATTGGTCCTCTGGATTGTCATAACATTTTGACAGAGAAATTTGTGCCATAAATGACTAATCTTAAATGAACAGGTTTAGTTTAAAAATATTATTTATAGTGGATTGGAAACAAATTATTACAACTTATATCAATCCCTTTCCATTTCTCGGGTGCAAGTGCTGCCTTGTAGCAGCATTAGCCTGCTCTTTTTAGCAATCAACACGGGTGTTTTCAACGTGCAAGAGATATTGCTCTTCATTAGTATCGAGCGGCACTGATGATTCTTTTGTAGACGAAACGTGTCGTCCTGGTATCTATGATGAGTTTATTTACAACCACAGGGTCGATACCACTGCTGGAGGAGATTTATTTCCCCGAGGGTATCACAAGCCCAGTAGTCAGCACTTTTTGTAATGACATGAATTATCATTGATATTGTTATAATTATAAATTAACTGTTTACAAAATTTTGAATTTTTTAAAATACTGAGGTTTTTCTACCTCAGGCATAGATTACCTTAGCTGTATTTGGCAATACTTTTAGGCATTTTGGATCTCAATGCTCTTCAACTTCGTACTTTATTGGGCTTTTTGTAACTTTTTTGGATTTGAGTGTCATTGATGAGTCTTTTGTAGACGAAATGTGTGTCATCCTGTTATCTATGATGAGTTTATTTATCACAAATCAGCCATTTATTGTCCCCTTCTGACGGACTATCATGGTTTCTCAATACCATACTTGTTAAGGGAGAGCCTTAAAATCAGTCCCTGAATTTTTCTCCCCTGAATGGGAATCAAACCAGGAACCTTTGTGTTAGTAATCTGATCGGCTAACCACTACACCTGAGTTTGATGACATGATTGAAGGTCTTCTTATTGGATAATATTTTTTGGGAGAGATTAAGAGAATAATGGCACCATGCACAAACCGTGTTTAAGTTCTAACTTTATTGCACGTAAAAAACATACATGTATACAAATATTTTATAAATGTGTCCTCTATGAGTATCAAACTAATTCAATATGAACATTAACCTATCATAAGGTGCATTAAGTCGTTTGTAAATATTATGAATACATTACATACACATTTTAAAATATGTCATATACAAATTATTTTCTTTACTACTAACTATATATAATAAGGGTGTCACAATGTGTGACAATAAATGCTTGATAACAACAGACAGACTAAATAAGTTATTTGAAATTTTTAAATTTTTAGATAATAGTCAAGTCAAACTTTTTTAAAGTGTTTTCCAGGTGCAATAAAGACTGGGGACTAAACTGTTATGGGACAAGTCTACATCTCTAACAAAACAAATAATTGACTTTAAAAACTTTAAAAGAACAAAAAAAAACATGTTCTAAAAATTATTATTTAAAATAAGTCCATGGATAACAGCATTCAACAAATTAATAAATCAAGTAAAACTTCAATATTTGTCTGACATGACTAAACTCATGAGATATCTTAAGTCAGATGACATCTTTGCTTAACTTAATCTTGCAATGACCATTGTTTTTAAAGTGTCACAATTGAGACTATACTTGCTTGATTCCGGTTGTTTTATTTTATATTCAATATTTTTTTCCATCATTTCATCATCCTTGTACAAAAAGTCAAAAATACTCAAAATATCACTTTCCATCATATAAACATTCACCACTGAATGACCCCTTCACAAGTTTATTATGATATTCGAACTGGTTTAATACTTATGTCAACTTATAAGATCTCTACGGTAATGTGCTATAAAAACTGGAGACAATTTGTTCAATAACATACATAACATCTATCAAAGGTGTAAAACATAGGTATAAAACAATAAATAAGATCTAATTAACAATGGTTATACTATGTCTATAAATAACAACAGGTAAGAAAGTGGCTATATACTACTAGTATTATTATAAACATGCATATCTATTATATTATGGGCCTCTTAATCTTCTACAGCTGAATATATCTATCCATTAAGCATTCTTCTTCCACCAAGAAGCTGTTAAACAAATAACAATAATATCATACATATATTTAAAACAAAAGTACATTTTCTTGATAGATATAAGAAGATGTGGTATGAGTGCCAATATGACAACTCTCATGCAATCCAGGTCACAATTTGTAAAGGTAAACCATTATAGGTCAAAATACAGTCTTCAACACAGAGCCTTGACTCACATTGAATCAAGTTTATATTTCAGTGAGGAAATTAAGATTTTTGCACATGTTGTAATACAGATATCTATCTTGCTAAAATACACTATCACATCATAGAATGTTTTTTTGAAAGGTGAGATTGTCTTCTTATGCATCATAAATAATATATTTTTTACTAATATCCCCACAAAATATTTATACATTCCTATGTAAAAAAATTTGGCTAAAATGTTAAAACCTATCAAATACGAATTTCTCACAACTGAAATGTACACTATAGTACACTATTTATGGTAATTTGTTTAACAACATGTACCAACTCTAATTCATATTATTGAAATCTTAATTGAAAATACAGGGCAGATTGATCAAGTGTATCTGTAAAGTATAAAAGAGTAGGTATTTGCCATGGGATAAATTGTCTCCCACCTACTAACCAATCTGAATCCCGCCTTTTACATGAAGTATAATAATATAAAATCTCACCTGGGAAATCCAGACTCTTGTTGTTGACAGGACCATCAATGTACTCTTTCATCTGAACAGAAAACTTGGTCCCATCACTATTGTATCTATAAACAAAATTATTTATCACATTAAATTTAGTAAACTATGCTGTCACAGAGTTAAAACAACCACTACATGCTGACCACTCCAATCTCAGTCAATTAGTCTTTTTGCAAATGTATTGTGTGTTATGATTAAAAAATAAATTTAAACAAATAACTGGCTAAATATTTCATTCATTATCATTCATACTCTGTTTTCTTTAATTCACAACAGTAGTCTCCTTTCAGGAAGTTATCTTGTTAAACAATATACATATATATTCCTGAATTGTAGGTTTAGAACAATGCCAAGTATTATTGAGCAATATCAGATCAAAGCATTACTTTAGAAATTGCATAATATTTAAAAAATGAAATATGGTATTTTAATAAAACATGATATTAATCCTGTTGCATTAAAACATTGCATAAAGTGTTGAAAATGCAGTATATTAATAATTCGTAATGTTTGACAGTGACTCAAAATATGATTAAGAGTTGTTCCAGTAAGATTTTAAGTCTGTTGTTTTAGTTTTTTGTGAGTCAGTGTGTTGGTGGTTGGTGTTGTCCTTTGTTGGTAGTTTTCACAATTCCTCTTATCCCTCTTTTTAAATAATTTATATTTCAGATACAATGATACATAGTTTCACACAAAATCTATCAATTGTAGTTTGGACCGATACTCATGTTTTAGCCCCAGATTTTTTAATTTTTTTAGCAAAGCTATGTGGTTGAAATATCCCTGCATTAATAAGGTATTGGTACATATTGTCCCATTTAGTCTTATTCTTTAAGCTTTCATAATATCAACATAATTTAAACTCTTACTTCTTGAAATTTTCCTCTGAGTCCCATATTTCATACAAAGCAAATGATCCAATGTCCTTATAATATCTAACACATGTGCTACAAAGGAAAATTTATCTTAAATGACTATCATTTATTAGTAGCAATTAAAAAAAAATGACGTTTAGCTTTTCAACAAAATTACAAGTTGTTAAAACAGAACACAAATTTGATTTTTAAACAAATCTTAATTCAATATCAAAATATCAAAAATTGAAATTTGTGGCTGATAAAGAGACTTAAAACATGATGGTTAGACATTAAAATGAGGCAAGTGTAGGTTAAATTGTAAAAATAAAAGTTACAAAACAAGAATGTGTCCATAGTACACGGATGCCCTACTCCCACTATCATTTTCTATGTTCAGTGGACCGTGAAATTGGGGTCAAAACTTTAATTTGGAATTAAAATTAGAAAGATCATATCATAGGGAACATGTGTACTAAGTTTCAAGTTGATGTAACTTTAACTTCATCAAAAACTACCTTGACCAAAAACTTCAACCTGAACTTTGCACTATCATTTTCTATGTTCAGTGGACCATGAAATTGGGGTCAAAACTATAATTTGGCATTAAAATTAGAAAGATCATATCATGGGGAACATGTGTATTAAGTTTCAAGTTGATTGGACTTCAGCTTCATCAAAAACTACCGCAACCAAAAACTTTAACCGGACGGACGAAAGGAGGCACAGACGGACGGACGGACGAACGGAGGCACAGACCAGAAAACATAATGCCCCTCTACTATCTTAGGTGGGGCATAAAAATACAAAATTCCAGGACTAAAGAGATATTCAGTTATTTACAGAAATTATGAATTTTATAAACCAGATTTTTACCTGAGACATCCCTCTGCATTATTAGCTCCCTCTATGTAAGTTCTCATAGCCTTTCTGAACACCTCTTTACTATCTCCTTTAATATTTGTCTCAAATTCCACCAAGTAATACTGTAATCAAAAATATTAATTATCTCCTCTTGAAATATGGCAAATGTAATACTGTAATAAAAAATATCAATTATCTCCCCTTGAAATATGGCATGTGTAATAGTGTAATAAAAAAAAATCAATTATCTCCCCTTGTATTATGGCAAATGTAATACTGTAATCAGAATCAAAGCGCTGTTAGCGCTGAAGGCAGTTAACCAAAAACCAAGGCAACCGTAATTATGAAAACTGTGGCAAAGTTGCCTCAACATTAAACATTCATATATAGTACATTTATGCTTATCTAATGATTTATTTAATACGGCAAATAATTTATATGTTATCAAGGTTTCAAAAGCAATACATATAGCAATGTATATTTTTTATGGTGAGTCTGCAGTGGTACAAGTTCCCAATGATTGCAGTTGTTCTATTTGGTAGTTAACCTTGGTTTTATTTGACTGCTAGAAGTTCAAGTTGACTTAGTATGAACATGTAATAGTATGAATGGACTGGTTTCCCTGGAAAGAAAACTGAATTTGTGTTCTATAGCACAAAAGTTATGAGACACGAATCAGACAAATGTTCACTACAACAGGGATCAAAGGTGAGGTCTGACTGACTTGCCCATAGTAAATGTAAATGATTTGTTATTTTGTCCCATACATATGAATATATATAATTTAGGGGTGGGGATCTCAACGGTTTTCAAGTTCTCAAACAGGTAGGGGTAGACAGAGGATTTAGGGGGAAAAAATATAGAGAATTACTGAAGCGTTACTGGAGCGGGCCTCCTCTTAGGTCAGTCAGTGGGCCCCATTTATGAAAATTTCTGGATCCGCCACTGGGGGTAGGGTGACCCTAGGGCCTTCCCCTACATTTCATTTTATTTGTTATATTGTCCCATACATGAATATATATGGTTTAGGGGTGGGGATCTCATTGGTTTCCAAGTTCTCAAACAGGAGGGGTAGGGTGACCCCAGGGACTCCCCCTATATTTCATTTAATTAGTTATATTGGTCAATACATGAATATATATTGTTTTGGTGTGGGGATCTCGACCGTTTCCAAGTTCTCAAACAGGAGGGTTGGGGTGACCACAGGGACTTCCCCTATATTTTATTTGATTTGTTATATTGTCCCATACATTAGTATTTATGGTTTAGGGGTGAGGATCTTGACCATTTCCAAGTTCTCAAACAGAAGGTGTACAGTGACCCCAGGGACTCCCCCTATCGTTCATTTAAATTGTTATATTGTCCTGTACATGAATATATATGGTTAGAGGTGGGGATCTCAACGGGTTTCCGGGTACGTGCACCCCTTTAAATTTGCAAAGCATGGGTTGTTCTCAGCTTAATAAAGAATATTCTGATAATTTTACCTCAATTTTTTTTAGCCTCGCTCTGCTCGGAGAAAGTTTAAGTTTGCGCCCATCCTAACCTAAAATCCTGGATCTGCTCCTCATATGGTTTAGGGGTGGGGAGCTCGACCGTTTCCAAGTTATCAAACAGGAGGAGGTAGAGTGGCCTAAAGGATGCCACCTATATATCATATGATTTACTTATATTCAGGTATATATAATATAGTTGCATTACTTGTGAAAACAAAGAAAGAAACTTTCAGCTACTTTAATGACCCTTCAAAATTGAGATAAAAAAATAACCCTTTGAAATTGCAGTAATATGTTTACACTTTAAAAGCATCTCACATGCATTATCATCATTATCACTGATAAAGAAAATTTAGACTGGGACCATGAACATGTATACTGTTAGATATACTGTTCCCAGCTGTTTCGTTGTATTGGATTTTTAAATTAAAAGGAGTAGGTCCGGTAAGGGCCGATTTTGGCCTCAAATTCCAGGTTCATCTAATGAAAGTTTTTGGACACTTTTTAAACACTTAAGTGTCTATTTCAATTGATTCGATTAGTTTATGTGAAAGATTTTAACTGATTTAGTCATTAAAAACGCTCTGATTCAAGCTTAACGTCGAAAAATCTATCAAATATGCCAAAAAACGTCACTTTTCATATGGTTTTTGTCAAAAATGAAAGTCCTTGTTTTCAAAATTCCAATAGGGAACATACTATATATAATCGTTTAAATAAACCAATTTTTCAAGACGTTTCGGCCATTGGCCTTCTTCAGTTCTTTATTTTTCCTCTCAACTACATGGCTGACATTGCATTTGTATTTTCTTTTCAATCATTGAAAAGATGTTATAGATAAATGTCCTCGGTTTTCGTCTAAAATGAAAGTGGCCGCATACATGTTCATCCTCAACCTTTATATATGTTTTGTATTATCATGAAATACATCTTATATTTCAATATTATGAATGAACACGAATGCGGCCACTTTCATTTTAGACGAAACCGTCTAAAAATTAACCAAAGCGCTAAAATTGTGAAGATTTAGGTAATTTAGCATGACTTAATGATGCTAGAACGCAATATTTGTGCATTGTATTGTAAAAAACAGCTCATATTTATGTAGCAGAAGCATTTTACTTTCCAAAAATTTGCTTAACGATTACCTTTTCACAATTTTCTAAAACTGCTATATTTTGGGGCCAAAAAGGGGTCTTACTGAACCTTCTCCTTTGTCAAAAAGAATTTTGAGTTTCTGTATAAAATATTTTTCAGCTTTTTTTTTCCTTTACGTATATCTTTTGGTTTACAATTCTAGTGTTTATATTCATTAACCATACATTGATGTATTTTTTTCGCCCAGTTGGATTTATTTTGTAATAGATCGCCAAACCCGGAATTACCCTTATCCCCTTCCGGAATCGGATCCGATATGGTAAAATTTGTCTTCACAAGGCAGCCATTGTTATGTGTTTACAATGTTGTTTTTGTCAATCAGATACGATTTTACTCGAATTTATACAATATTTGTCAGCGATTTTCTGTATAAAGCTAGCGGTTGAACAAAATGAACATGGCTGTCATGAATAATAATGATAAAAATAAGTTTTTAGCTCGTTAGATTGGAGACTTTGGTGAACATGGTGAAAAGGTTTGCAAGTTAATTCTTATTTTCTTTCAAGTGGAAGGTGACTACGTCGGGCGTAGCCAGAAACCAACTATCCTAGTCTAAATTCCGTTTGCAAAAGTGGAAGGTCGCGACCATCGGACCACCGCTAATTTGCACACCTGCCTCCAAATTGAAAAGATACGAAAATTTCTTTTTCTAATTTGAAATAATTGCCGCCAACAGCATGAACAGTTAAACTTATTATATAATAGACTACTGACGTAGTTGTACTACATATTGATGACAAACAATATTCCTACGACTTTTGTCATTTGGGAAATCTAAACTACTTGTCTTAAGAGATTTTCAGCGATTAAATATTTCATACAATTGTTCTATGACATCTTAGCCAAAAGCACAAGTCATATTGAACTACACAAGGATTCTTAATGAGGACTACTTCCTATGTGTAACCTCAACACTTTTGGATAAATCGACGATCATTTAAGGTTTTTTTGGTCATATTTTTTGTAATCCAGAATAAAAAGTATTAAAAAAGTGTTCAATTCGTTATATATAACATAGTAGCGAGCTAGATAATAACAATGGCAAGTATTTCAGCATTTATTGGGTAGAACACAAATCTAGGGTGCTTGCATAATGCAGCTTAACTGCATAAATACCAATTATCTTCTCTTGAATTATGGCAAATGTAATACTGTAACCAAAAATATCAATTATTTACCCTTGAATTATGGCAAATGAAATACTGTAACCAAAAATATCAATTATGTACCCTTGAATTATGGCAAATGTAATACTGTAACCAAAAATATCAATTATGTACCCTTGAATTATGGCAAATGTAATACTGTAACCAAAAATATCAGTTATGTACCCTTGAATTATGGCATATGTAATACTGTAATCATAAATATCAATTATCTCCCCTTGAAATATAGCAAATGTAATGGTGGCAGGTACCAGTTTTGGTGTACCAGAACATGTGTCCCACGCAGAAATTTTGTTATAGTTAAGTATTGAGGTATATAACTGCATCATGTGGACTGAAAAAATAAATGAATGTAAATTCTATCCTATTGTACTACACAAGTAAGTAGTTGCATACACAGGTTGGGGATTTCCTTCACATATAGGTCCAATCAGATGTCAAAATTGTGGTCTCCTCACTTGAGGGCATCCAATCAAAGTGGGGAAAAAATTCAGTTTTATGTAAACAAAAATATCTTGAGATTTTGATGGTAAGGATAGGTTCGGACAAGGCTCTAATTCACTGAATATCCTTTCTCTCTTGAATTTTGGCTAAAATTCTTGTCGGCTTTTAGCAGGATTCTGCAGGTGAGGATTAGATTGGTATCAGAGCATCACAATTTTTGCCTTATTTGCAATGCATTTATAAATTTTAAAATCTCCATGCTGGACAGACACCCAAATTTAAAGGTTTTCTATATATTTACATAAGCACGCACACATCTTAGTTCCTTGAAACCATACATTTTATTTGTATATAAGCTTGAATGAATTTTCAAGAAAATAAAATCATATATCCATGAATTTCTAAAGATTTATTGTAAAATAACTGGTTTCTGCCACCAATACTGTAATCAAAAATATCGATTATCTCCCCTAGAATTGTGGCAATTGTAATACTGTAATAAAAAATATCAATTATCTCCCCTTGAAATTTGGCAAATGTAATACTGTAATCAAAAGTATATATTATCTCCCCTTGAATTATGGCAAATGTAATTTTTTTTCCCTCCTCTTATATTTTTTTTCTATCTTTTTATAGGTCTTGAAGAAATATCAAAAGCTTGTACATATCCTTGATAATACAATATCAGAAATGTATTTCTTTTTTAAACCTGTCAAACTATCTAGTTTGCAATACTTGTTCAGGAGCGGATCCAGCCATTTTAAAAAGGGGGGTTCCCAACCCAGGACAAAGGGGGGGATCCAACTATATGTCCCTATTCACATGCATTGATCGTCCAAAAAAGGGGGGGGTTCCAACCCACGGAAGCCTCCCCTGGATCCGCCACTGCTTGTTTCTTTTATATATTTTTTAGAATTCTCTCAGAGGACTTTTATTTTTTGTGTCTTTGGGTTGCTGTTTAATCGTAATACATACAAATTCTCCCTTTGGTAAATATATTAACACAGCCAATCTAAGAAAATATGTAATAAGTAAAAGATAAAAACTTAAATTTTCATTCAGTGTATTTGAAAATAAACCCAAGCAGTCTAGCTATATGAAAAGCCATTGTAAACATAATCAGTTGTTTTCATTATGTATTTCTTACCTTATCTGACGCCAAAGCTTCTAGATCTTCATCCACAAAGCCATCAGTGTTTACCTGAAAAAATGTAAATAAATTGTTTATTTATATAATATTTTTGAAATACTGCATGCAAAATTCCAAATCTATAAATTGAAAGTTCCATGATTTAAATTAACATTTCATTCATGTAAATATCTACTGTTAATAATTGGAAGAAAACAATGTCAGTTTAAAGACAATTCCAATGTCTTTGATAGAAGACAGAAGTGTACTGACATCTACAAAACTATCCCATAGGCGGATCCAGGGGAGGGCCCTGAGGGGCCCGGCCCCCCTTTTGTGGGAAAAATTTGGTTGATTATATAGGGAATCACTGATGCATGACTGGATTGCCCCCCACTTAGGTCAGTCAGTGGGCCCCCCCCTTAGGTCAGTCAGCGGGCCCCCCTTAGGAAAAGTTCTGGATCCGCCACTGTATCCTTTACCTTTGCCTCTATTTGACAGGTATTCAAAATTACTGTTACACCACTGTAAAACTAACATAAAAATGGTTTTTGATGCTCATTAGTAAAAACTTCATAACATCAGTTAATATTAAATTAAAAAAAAATATATTTTTCTTGTTTTTGTACAATTTTGAGAATACTTACACCATGTTCTAGTCTGTCCAGTAAAGTAGAAAGTCTGTCCACCTGGGCAGTCAAGGTTGTAGACATTGTTCCTTAAATGAAAGCAGAAAACTAATTAATAAAGAACAATAAGGAAAATAATAGGATATTATACATGTAAATTATCTACTTTTATATCCACAAATATTAGTGTACAGTAAAAAAAAAAAATCTGTTTTAATCAATTTTTTTTTTTATTGAAATTTGGAAATTTGACATTATGTTTTTAAATTTCAAGTTTTATGGTAAACCATACAAGTAGTCAAATACATGTATAAGACATTTTTAATAAAGAAATAGAACAACTAGAATAAATCAAATTTGGTGCTCAATTTTGTAAGCATTATGGCATAGACTGTGTAATGCCAACATGGGTCATTTGTATAACCATGTCATGAATGCCAATGATCAGCATAATCAGATAACATTGTTAGTAGATTTAATACTTGATTAAAGACATCATGAATAACCTACCGAATCAAATATTTCACTGAGTTGTAGTTTTCTTCTTTCGTTCAAGCAGGTACATTAGTAGTTAAACCTATTCTTAAAACAGATTCTGACATACACTGTGCATTACAGTTTTTCAGAATATTTTTGTAAATTTTTGTTATAACAAACATAATTCAATAAAGCATGATTGATAGCAGTTGGGTATATTAAAGATAATCTATATTTTTAATTTCCCACTGGGGCACTCTAATTTCCCACAGTTTGTCAGCAATTGGTAAAAAGCATGATCTTTTTAATAATTCATCCCCCCCTTTTTCCTCTCAACACCAAACATAAAGGCCACAATACTGCCAGGTATAAAGCTGAAAATTAATGCTGTATTTAGTTAGTAATTACCAGAAACTCAGTTAAAAACAAATATTTGGAGAGTTAGTTGTTGATATAGGACTTTCATTTACCATCAAAAATACTGTTTTGTGACTGATTACTGCCTTGACGTTTTGCACGTCTTCCCACACGTCCTGGTGTTATATCGGATTTCTTCAGGACGTCAGACGCTTCAACTGGTTTAGTATCACCACTACAATTAAACAAATGAGTTTTAGATTTAAAGTTTCTTATCTGCATTATTACAATAAATCTTTGTACATGTATTTGTAAAATTTTAAAGATATATATACATGTATAATGATTTCATTTATTTTTAGTGTAAATTTATACCTTGAAACCATTATTACTGGAGTCAATGCATCAGAAACACTAGGGAATGTTTAACGACCTTCACTACTCATGAGGGTCTTGCACTGTGGGTGCATCAGACATGAACACAGATATTGAATGCACACAAAATGTCAGCATAATGGGAAAAAATTGTCAGTTTTCTCTACATACATGTATTAAGTACAAAAAAATGTATTGACACTAACTTTATCAGAACAATATATGCAAATTATGCTTCTTCAGAGGAAAAAAAATCTGATATGAAATATGATTTTTTTCAATTATACTTGATGGCATATATAGGTCAATCAGACTTAAAAAATAATGTTTATGAAGTTTTATAAAAACCAAGACAAAGGACCTTTACATTTCCAACCCTTGGTTCTACAGATTATCACATACCTTTCTTCCTTAGCTAGTTCATCCATTCCTTCTGATGCAGATTCTAGAGGTAACTGCAATGCTGACACCTGATTGGTCACTTCCTTCATCAGAAAACGTTTAATGAACTTGTTCATTCTGGTCTCTGCTGGATATGTCTGTTGACAAGAAAAGTGAAAATATATTATTCAGTGACCTCCCTATACTGATTCACTATGAACACAATTTAATTTTATAGATAAATAAAGAAAACAGAAATTTCTTTCTGAATGCCTAATAACTGTTTTCAGTCAGAACTCAGATTTCGATAAGTTTGATTAATTTGAAACTTTGAAAGTCAAAATATTTGGTGTTATGAGTTATCCCCCATTATTACTTACAAAAAACTGACTTCTATAAATCAGATGACATTCCATACTTTTTTTCCTCTCATAAAAAAATAATTAACTTACCTTTGATGTAGTATGCAAAGCTGTATTAATCTTGGTATGAAGATCCTCCACCACATCATAGATCTGTTTAAATTCTCCCAAATGTTGGGAGAAAAACTGACATAGCTCACCAGGATCTATATAACTATAAAATAAATTACTTTTAACTGTGAACAGATACATATAAAATTGAGAAAGGAAATGGGAAATGTGTCAAAGTGACAACAACCCAACCATAGAGCAAACAACAGCCGAAGGCCACCAATGGGTCTTCAATGTAGCGAGAAACTCCAGCACCTGGAGGCGTCCTTCAGCTGGCCCCTTAAAAATGAATATACTAGTTCAGTGATAACGGACGTCATACTAAACTCCAAATTATACACAAGAAACTAAAATTAAAAATCATACAAGACTAACAAAGGCCAGAGGCTCCTGACTTGGGACAGGTGCAAAATTGCGGCGGGGTTAAACATTTTTATGAGATCTCCACCCTCCCCCTATACCTCTATCCAATGTAGACCAGATGCTCCGCAGGGCGCAGTTTTATACGACCGCAGAGGTTGAACCCTGAAAGGTTGGGGCAAGTATGGACACAACATTCAAGCTTGATTCAGCTCTAAATTTGGATTGTGATTAAATAGTTGACACAGCATAGGTTTTGGACACAGAATAAATGAGGTCTAATGATATTAAAATAATTTTTTTTTACTTTGAGCAATCACTATGCTGTTGAATATTATTCCTCTCAAAAAAATGTTTGAAGAAATTTTCTTTTTATTTATGAAATCTGAAATGAGAAAAATTAAACCCCCCCCCCCACCATTTTTTTTACATCCCCCTTTCCCTTTTTTCAAAACTGATCTCAATTCAAATTTCTAATGGAGTTTGCAACAATAACTACTCATTTAAATACATCATAAAATATTAAAATGTAACAAAAAGTGCTTGTTATCACTGAATGGTAAAAATTGTTTTTATTTATCAGTTGGTAGTAAAAGTGAATATACATTGTGTATTGTATAAAACAATGATTTAAGTTGATTCTGGACAAAGAAAGATAACTCCAATCAATTGAAAATTTCTTGCTATTGCACAATATTGTGCAATTAGATATTTCTTGCTATTGTGCAATACTGTGCAATTGAAAATATTTGCTATTGCACAATACTGTGCAATTGAAGATTTCTTACTATTGCGCAATACTGTGCAATTGAAAATTTCTTGCTATTGCACAATACTGTGCAATTGAAGATTTCTTGCCATAGCTGAATACTGTGCAATTGAAAATTTCTTGCTTTTGCACAATACTTAATATAATTATTTTGGATCCTGATTTGAACCAACTTGAAAACTGGGACCATAATCAAAAATCTAAGTACATGATTAAATTCAGCATATCAAAAAAGCCAAAGAATTCAATTTTTGTTAAAATCAAACTTTATAATTTTGGACCCTTTGGTATTTAATGTAGACCAATTTGAAAACGGGACTAAAAATTAAGAATCTACATACACAGTTAGATTCAGCATATCAAAGAACCCCAAGGATTCAATTTTTGTTAAAATCAAACTAAGTTTAATTTTGGACCCTTTGGACCTTTATGTAGACCAATTGGAAAACAGGACCAAAAACTAAGAATCTTTATACACAGTTAGATCCGGCATATCAAAGAACCCCAATTATTCAATTTTTGATGAAATCAAACAAAGTTCAATTTTGGACCCTTTGGGCCCCTTATTCCTAAACTGTTGGGACCAAAACTCCCAAAATCAAACCCTACCTTCCTTTTATGGTCATAAACCTTGTGTTTAAATGTCAAAGATTTCTATTTACTTATACTAAAGTTATAGTGCGAAAACCAAGAATAATGCTTACTTGGGCCCCTTTTTGGCCCCTTATTCCTAAACGGTTCAGACCTCAACTCCCAAAATCAATCATAACCTTCCTTTTGTGGTCATAAACCTTGTGTCTGAATTTCATTGATTTCTATTTACTTATACTAAAGTTATAGTGCGAAAACCAAGAAAATGCTTATTTGGGCCCTTTTTTGGCCCCTTATTCCTAAAATTTTGGGACCAAAACTCCCAAAATCAATCCCAACCTTCCTTTTATGGTCATAAACCTTGTGTTAAAATTTCATAGATTTCTATTCACTTTTACTAAAGTTAGAGTGCGAAAACTAAAAGTATTCGGACGACGACACAAGACGACGACGACAACGACGCCAACGTGATAGCAATATACGACGAAAAATTAAAATTTTTGCGGTCGTATAAAAAGTAAATGCATAACAATACACACATTAAAATTCAGTTCAAGAGAAGTCCAAATGTCAAAAGATGTAACAAAAGAAAATAAACAAAATGACAATAATATGTAAATAACAACAGACTACTAGCAGTTAACTGACATGCCAGCTCCAGACCTCAATTAAACAGATTGAAAGATTATGTCTTTATCATATGAATATCAGGCACAATCCCTCCCATTAGGGGTTTAGTATCATACTATCATAAAAAATATGAGAGGAACATAACCCGTGTCATGCCAACAACTGTTTTTTTTTAAACAAATGTGTTTAGTTCTGATGCAAAGACCCTATAGGTGAATCAATATTAAAGCCAAAATATGCAATCTTTAATGATCTGACAACAGTATCATAACTATATTCCTTCTTAAAAAGTCTGTTTAAAGGTTTTGTAAGTTTTTCAGGTGAATACTGACATTTTTGTGCTTTGTAAAGAATATTACCATAAAAGATTGAATGTGAAATACCTGAAAGTATAAGATGTCTGCATGTTGAGTTATATTTACTAATTATTTTCGTATACCGATGATAAAATTTAGTAAATGTTTTGACTAGTTTGTGATATCGAAAACCCTGGTGTAATAATTTTTCAGTAATACATAAATTTCTCTTGCTAAAATCAAATATGTTGTTACATACACGAGCAAATAATACAAGTTGAGATATATAAACACCATAAGATGGTGACAAGGGAACGTCTCCATCTAAAAATGGATAATTAACGATAGGAAATGAAAAATCATCTCTTTTTCCATAAATTTTTCCTTTACTGAGGAATGACTTTAACTCTCAGTCCCAAACGATGTTAAGGTCTCCTATTATGACATGGGAAATGGGGCCATAAGTATATTCGGAATTACTGCAATTACATGACATAGGTGTATTTTTACTGATATTTACATCTTTACACAATTGGCTATAATAAAACACATATTTCCAGGTAGATTTCTTGTAAATATAACAAATAAGAGGGAGTTCAGGAATTTGGTCTTTAACAGAATGGTCGTTAAAAATACCGGCAATATTTACAAAATCAAAACCTTTATTGACATACTTTATTTTAATAAAATGTTTTTATGATCTACAGGGCTAGGTATATTTGTTAGAGTCCACTAGATCAGATATTAAATGATTTAACAAAAAGTACTGACTTTGTGTCATTGATGGTTACCTTTTATTTTTTTATTTTTCTTTGATATATGTGTTAACTTACTTGGTATTATGTGTGTCAATCTGCTTAAACAAAGTTTCCAATTCATCTTTCCCCATGACACCATCAGCAAAGAAGGAGACAAACTCCTCCCATGATATCTGTCCATTATCTATAACAACCAATCAGATTAATGAATGACAAATCACTTTACATGACACCATCAGCAAAGAAGGAGACAAACTCCTCCCATGATATCTGTCCATTATATATAACAACCAATCAGATTAATGAATGACAAATCACTTTACATAACACCATCAGTGAAAAAGGAGACAAACTCCTCGCATGATATCTGTCCATTACCTATAACAACCAATCAGATTTATGAATGACAAATCACTATACATGACACCATCAGCAAAGAAGGAGACAAACTCCTCCCATGATATCTGTCCATTATCTAGAACAACCAATTAGATTAATGAATGAAAATCACTTTACATAACACCATCAGTGAAAAAGGAGACAAACTCCTCACATGATATCTGTCCATTATCTATAACAACCAATCAGATTAATGAATAGCAAATCACTTTACATGACACCATCAGCAAAGAAGGAGACAAACTCCTCCCATGATATCTGTCCATTATCTAGAACAACCATTCAGATTAATGAATGACAAATTACTTTACATAACACCATCAGTGAACCAGATGCTCCGCAGGGCGTAGCTTTATACGACCGCAGAGGTTGAACCCTGAACGGTTGGGGCAAGTATGGACACAACATTCAAGCTGGATTCAGCTCTAAATTTGGATTGTGATTAAATAGTTGACACAGCATAGGTTTCTGACACAGAATGAATGTGTTCTAATGAACTTAAAATTTTTGTTTTCTCTTAGAGCAATTCACTATGCTGTTGAATATTAATCCTCTCAAAAAAATGTTTGAAGAAATTTTCTTTTTTATTTATGAAATTTCAAATGAGAAAAATTGATCCCAATTTTTTTAATCACATCCCCCTTTCCCTTATTCCAAAACTAATCTCAATTAAAATTTCTAATGGAGTTTGCAACAATAACTACTCATTTAAATACATCATAAAATATTAAGATGTAAAAAAACTGCTTGTTATCAGTGAATGGTAAAGATTATTTTTATTTATCAGTTGGTAGTAAAAAGTGAATATACATTGTATATTGTATATAACAAAGATTTAAGTTGATTCTGGACAAAGAAAGATAACTCCAATTAAAAAAAAATCTTGCTATTGCACAATATTGTGCAATTAGATATTTCTTGCTTACTATTCTGGACAAAGAAAGATAACTCTAATTAAAAAAAAATTTGCTATTTCACAATATTGTGCAATTAGATATTTCTTGCCATTGCGCAATACTGTGCAATTGAAAAGACTTGCTATTGCACAATACTTAATATAATAATTTTAGATCCTGATTTGGACCAACTTGAAAACTGGGCCCATAATAAAAAATCTAAGTACATTTTTGGATTCAGCATATCAAAGAACCCCAAGATTTCAATTTTTGTTGAAATCAGACTAAGTTTAATTTTGGACCCTTTGGACTTTAGTGTAGACCAATTTGAAAACAGGACCAAAAATGAAGAATCTACATACACAGTTAGATTTGGTATATCAAAGAACCCCATTTATTAAATTTTTGATGAAATCAAACAAAGTTTAATTTTGGACCCCGATTTGGACCAACTTGAAAACTGGGCCAATAATCAAGAATCTAAGTACATTTTTAGATTCAGCATATCAAAGAACCTAACTGATTCATTTTTTGTCAAAATCAAACTAAGTTTAATTTTGGACCCTTTGGACCTTAATTAATGTAGACCAATTTGAAAACCGGACCAAAAGTTAAGAATCTACATACACAGTCATGACAGTTAGATTCGGCATATCAAAGAACCCCAATTATTCAATTTTGATGAAATCAAACAAAGTTTAATTTTGGACCCTTTGGGCCCCTTATTCTGTTGGGACCAAAACTCCCAAAATCAATACCAACCTTCCTTTTATGGTCATAAACCTTGTGTTTAAATTTTATAGATTTCTATTTACTTATACTAACGTTATGGTGCGAAAACCAAGAAAAATGCTTATTTGGGTCCCTTTTTGGCCCCTAATTCCTAAACTGTTGGGACCTTAACTCCCAAAATCAATACCAACCTTCCTTTTGTAGTCATTAACATTGTGTTTAAATTTCATTGATTTCTATTTACTTAAACTAAAGTTATTGTGCGAAAACCAAGAATAATGCTTATTTGGGCCCTTTTTTGGCCCCTAATTCCTAAACTGTTGAAACCTAAACTCCCAAAATCAATCCCAACCGTTCTTTTGTGGTCATAAACCTTGTGTCAAAATTTCATAGATTTCTATTAACTTAAACTAAAGTTATAGTGCGAAAACCAAGAAAATGCTTATTTGGGCCCTTTTTGGCCCCCTAATTCCTAAAATGTTGGGACCAAAACTCCCAAAATCAATACCAACCTTCCTTTTGTGGTCATAAACCTTGTGTTAAAATTTCATAGATTTCCATTCACTTTTACTAAAGTTAGAGTGCGAAAACTAAAAGTATTCGGACGCCGGACGACGACGACGACGACGCAGACGCCAACGTGATAGCAATATACAACGAAAAATTTTTCAAATTTTGCGGTCGTATAAAAAGGAGACAAACTCCTCGCATGATATCTGTCCATTACCTATAACAACCAATCAGATTAATGAATGACAAATCACTTTACATGACACCATCAGCAAAGAAGGAGACAAACTCCTCCCATGATATCTGTCCATTATCTAGAACAACCAATCAGATCAATGAATGACAAATACCTTTACATGTACATGACACCAGCAGCAAAGAAGTAGACAAACTCCTCCCATGATATATGTCCATTATCTATAACAACCAATCAGATTAATGAATGACAAATCACTTTACATGACACCATCAGCAAAGAAGGAGACAAACTCCTCCCATGATATCTGTCCATTATCTATAACAACCAGTCAGATTAATGAATGACAAATCACTTTACATGACACCATCAGCAAAGAAGGAGACAAACTCCTCCCATGATATCTGTCCATTATCTAGAACAACCAATCAGATTAATGAATGACAAATCACTTTACATAACACCATCAGTGAAAAAGGAGACAAACTCCTCACATGATATCTGTCCATTACCTATAACAACCAATCAGATTAATGAATGACAAATCACTTTATATGACATCATCAGCAAAGAAGGAGACAAACTCCTCCCATGATATCTGTCCATTATCTAGAACAACCAATCAGATCAATGAATGACAAATCACTTTACATGTACATGACACCAGCAGCAAAGAAGTAGACAAACTCCTCCCTTGATATCTGTCCATTATCTAGAACAACCAATCAGATTAATGAATGACAAATCACTTTACATGACACCATCAGCAAAGAAGGAGACAAACTCCTCCCATGATATCTGTCCATTATCTAGAACAAACAATCAGATTAATAAATGACAAATCGCTTTACACGGTAGAAGACTGATTTACTTACGTGTCAAACAATGTCCTATAATTGGCAATATAAAATATATATATAAAAAATAATGTTAAGTTCTGTACCAAACTCTTTATTTTCGTAGAATTGCATATGGACCAAATTAGAAATGATATTACGTTTTTGGAATGTCATTGTTTCGGTTATTTCTTCAATTACAGAAAGTCCAGTTGAAATAAACTTGTGATAACAGAAGTTTAACTTTTAAAATGGTTTAATTCTCTAGGAATGAATATCTTTGTAACAATTTTAATAATGAAGTATCCAAGCAAAACCCAACATTTAACATGAGAATGACCGGTCTCTATTACTGTGGATTCATTACTTCATGTGGAATACCAATTTCCATGGATTTTTTGGGTATAGATAACCATTAATTTAAATGTTCAGCTTAGTAGATTTTCTATAGGCTTGCACACTTTTACAAAACCACCAAAACAAGTATCACTGTAACAGGGTTTTTCCTTAACCAATGAAATTTGGTACCCACGAAAATAAATGAATCCATGGTATTCTAAATGTAAATATAATGTATAATGGACTCAATTTTTACAAAGAAATTTGTAATAAAATTGATAAATCTAAATGTATATTGTTTATACAAGCTTTTTATATAATGATGTTAATGACCCCTGGCTAGTTACATGTAGGAATTCTTATTTTGTTCTTGTGTTCACTATAAATATTTCACACAACTTACAAGTAGCAACATTCCAGAAGCACCTGCATACCGGGTATATATCTCCCAATTTATACAATATTTCCGTCCTTGTATTTCCTATCATGATTTTCTTGTTAGAGGGTTGCTGCTCACAAGGAAGCTATTAAAGCAAGACTTCCAAATGGTGAAGTTGAAATCATCCCTTCGTAAATTTAAGGAGGCCATCACGAGTTGGTTGACCGTTATGGAATAACCGTTTCACAGATGATATCGGATATGTTCCTTACGTCATAACTACAATCCCCTTCCCTTTCATGAATGTGACCTACCGAATTAGACTATTTAGTGGATTTGTTATAACATGAGCAACACGATGTGTGCCCCATGTGGAGCAGGATTTGCTAACTCTTCCAGAGCACCTGAGATCACCCCTAGTTTTTGGTGGGGTTCGTGTTGCTTATTCTTTAGTTTTCTATGTTTGTCTTTTTCATTTATAGCCATTACGTTGTCAGTTTATTTTCGATTTATGAGTTTGACTCTCCCTCTGATATCTGTCGTCCCTCTTTTACAATCAGCAAGGCAATTGTTATACAAATTTCCCACTAAGGTGAAGGTATGAAAATTTTGTGCAATTAATTACCAAAAAAAAATGACCACTTTAATTTCATACTTTCAAGTATGAGGCTGTAACCTTTACTTACCTTTTTTGTCTGCCCTTCGAAACACCTGATAAAAAAGAGGAAAAAAATGTTTATTATATTTGTAATATAGTGCATCTGTCCTTAGTTTGTAACTTTCGAAATAGACTTTACTCAAACCTGCCTTTTAGTCTACTATACCAAAACACTATCATTTTCTACTGTCTATTCAATGGACCCTTAAAACAGCAAACAATTCGCCGATATGTTTTCCATATGCAAAGTGAACTCAGCGTAACCTTTCTCGTAAAAATCTGGTGATCGCAATAGGCATGGATCTGTCAGTGAAATAAACTATTATCTAATTGTATATGTTATACACGTGCTCAATATCCATGCTTCTTTGTTATGCTTATTGTTCAGTGTGAGCCAAGGCTCTGTGTTGAAGGCCGTACATAAACCTATAATGGCTTACTTTTATAAATTGTTATTTGGATGGAAAGTTTTCTCATTGGCACTAATACCACATCTTCCTATATCTATTCTTTGTTGATTGTTTACTATAAGGTGACAATAGGTAAACTACGGCTTCATACTCGACAATAAATTACCTGGTGTATTTTCTCATTTTAACAGACAGAGACAAGAAAAAAAATTATGATTATACGATATGAATGTGTAAAAAATGATAAAATCCTGCACAAAAGAATCAATTTATGATATATACATGCATTGGTTGAAGAATTAGATAATATTATTTCTCACCAGTCATGTGACTTTAAATTAGAAAGATCCTATCATTCGGAAAATGTGTACTAAGTTTCAAGTTAATTGAACTCCAACTTTATCAAAACTAGCACTACCTTGACCAAAAACCTTATTCTCCACACTTACTATCATTTTCTATGTTCAGTGCACCATGAAATTAGAGCAAAAAATCTCTAATTTGGCATTAAAATTAGAAAGATCATATCATAGGAAACATGTTGCTAAGCTTCAAGTTGATTGGACTTCAACTTCATCCTAATCTACCTTGACCAAAAACTTTAACCTGAAGCAGGACAGAAAGACGAAAGGAAGAGAGGACAGACAAATGGACTCACAGACCAAAATAACATAATGCCCCTAGAGCATAAAAGAATAACTTACCTGTATATAAATAAAATACACTTGTATAGGTATAATTACCCTAACTGATATATATATTGACATATAAACAATGAGGAGCAAGCGTGGAGAACTAATTTTAATTAGATTGAGTTAAATTGTCCTTTAAAACTTCTATTAACCCCCAATTAATTTAAATATATATATCATAGCTAATTTAGTTTTTTTTGGTTTATTATACATTTGTATAAACCTTCCCATTGTACAGAATTTATCATGTTGGTAACTGCTCCTGGTGTTCTGTCTTTATAATCATTATAATAAACATTATAAATCTGGCAGCTTTATGCTAAAACTGCTCAATCTGAGTTATGTGGTGCTTTTTGTAAGGATCCCAGACAGGGAAGAGTATTTGGCTACTGGTTGGACAAGTGAGGTGTATGTGAGGTTTTTAACCTAACTTACATGTATGCAATGTTTAAAGTTTCTATAAAGAAAATCTAAGGTTTTATTTGCCTTATATGTATTCCCCAGTCAAGATCATGGTTTTTACTGATTCTAAAACTAATGCTAGTAGTTTTGTAACATGGTTGATTCATATCTATCTTGATTTTTAACTGAGACGTTTTATACCTGGTGTAACTATAACATCATCAGACTAAACACAAGAAACATGATGATAAAAAAAAAAGAACTAAGCAACATAGACGAGTGGTGTCAAGTATTGGAGACATCAATGCATCAGGCAGAAGACTAAACATGTTGATAAAGACAGGGTACATCTACATGATGTATTTGAATTCTTCTGTTCTATCTGTATGTGTGCAAAAAGTGTAAAATTATGTGCAATCAATTATTTAATAAATAAATTTATATAAAATATTATAATTTAATTTTGGATGTAACGCTTCTTCTGATTGCCTGCCGTTGTTATGTTTTTCAGCTAATAGAGAGAATTTTGTCATGTGACCCTGATGTCATCAATGTTTTTTCATGGTTTACCCGAGGGTTTACCCATACCTGTCAACCTCTGAAAATGAAAAGTCAGGTCATGACCTGCATTGAGAAAAAAAATCTCAGGTCATAACGCGTACGACATTTTGCGGGCTCAATTGAAGAACAAAAATATGTTTACATATAATTTATATAGTCAATATGTATATGAAACAGTTAAAACATGTATACAAGTTTATTTCAGACTATTGTTATATTCCATAGTAGCAAACTTGGCATTCTTTAAAAGAACTGCACTTGGTTTCAGTTCATAGCAATGCAAATGTGTATTCATTTTACAAGAAAGAAGAGCACACAGTGTATCCTTATTAAGATCAGCCCTAAACTCTGTAGCTATTTTCTTTACTAAAGAAAATGCCCTCTCACTGTCTGCATTGCTGTTTGGCAAAACCAGTAATGTTTTAGCAAGTTTTGACAAAACAAAAAATCTTGGCTTGTTAATAAAAATGTCATGCAACTTGGACATTTCTCCCCAAAATGTACCAATGTCAGTTTCAGGGGAAGTGCAAAGTGGAAGTTCATCTAATGGGGTCAACTGATAGTCACTGAACTCATCTTGTAGCTGTGTTGTCTCTTCATATCGTTACGTAGCTCAGGTAAACAGTCCTACATTTTGACTTTTGGTTACATTGAAAAAGACCGATAAAACCGAAGGTCGTATTACTTCTAAATACCGGAAACAATTCCGGTCAGAAATCCGGGTGAAACGGGTAATGTTAGAAATTCCCGGGACCCGCCGGGTAAAGAAAAACTCCCGGGTGAGAGGTGAAAATAACGGGTGTCACCTGCAAAAAACGGGTGAGTTGACAGGTATGGTTTACCCCGGTTTAAAATGGAATTTAGAATTAAATTATAAGAAATGACTGTAATATATTTTCTGTCTATTAGAAATAACATATTAAAAATGTGGTGCACACTTTAAAATAACATGCTAAGCAGGTTATTCGGTGTGCACCACATTTTTAATGTTATTTATTCACAGACAGAAAAAATATTAGTCATTCCTTAAATATACATCAACAAGTTTTTTATTATTTTTAATCTTAACGTTTTTAATGAATGGTTTTCCATAACCTTCACCTCATATTATAATATATAGTTAGAGGGTTACAAAACATCTGACCTAGTTAGTTATGAATCGATTAGGTACTAATTGACCATGTTAAGAAACAACCCGCACCCTGTAAAACATGAGTATGCAATTACAATGAAAAATAAAAAGCAGGAGGGGTCAATTTTTATTTCCCAGTCCTGTTCCCATTAAAACTATAGTATAAAAGTAAACAATAATAAATGACATGGGAATTTTGGTCCTAGCATTTCTTTCTTCCATTATCATCGTGTAATGTGTTTTCGTACTAATAACAATTTTCACTGCTTACGGTTTTTACTGTTGAGTTTTTATTTAGGTGTTTACTCAGATTTAAAAAGCATGTCCTGTAGATTGATTTTAGGTATCTAGTTTTTTTGTCAATGTTTTCTACGATTTTTTACTGTTTCCGATTACTTTGCGATTTTTGTATGTCAAAAAAACGGCGTCATATGTTTTCGTATGAAATAAAAATTGGATCAGTACACGGACAGGAAATGACTACAAAATCCGGAAATAAATTTTTTCTAAAGTCGTGGTTCTGGTGATCGCTTGAATCATAAAAAAAGTTATTAAATACTTTTCAGTACTAAAAATTACTAGTAAATAGTGTAAGGTTGGTGTTTCGTGTGATGAAATTTTTAGATTTTGATTAATTTTCAGATTGGCACCTGGTTTGTACAAAATACATTATTTTTTCTAAAATAAAATGCAGTTTTCAAAATTTATGATTAAATATAAAAAGTTAAGACTGTTTTCATCTTCATGTATCAAGGATGTATAAAAAAAAATTGTCAATGAAATATTGAATAGTTGGATTTTGAACAACCATTTTATATAAGAACCCTGCTAATTTTAACTCGATGGTTTGTAATTAAAACGGCCAAAAAAACACATGACAGTCATATGTCTTGAAGATCCGGTGTCTGACTTGCAAAAAACATATCTGGACTTTATTTTAACCCTTCAGAATTTTTTTCCACAACTATTCTAGTGATGCGTATTTTTGACATTAAATAAAAATGGCTAAATAGGTCAGTTTTATTTAATTTGTTCTAACGTCTTTAAAAAGCGACGTTGAATATGTTTTAAATATATCAAGTTGTAGTGGTGTTGTTGTTCTAAATATAGAAACAGAAAAACATGCCACAATGTACGCGTATGCAGTCGAAACCGACGAAATGTGGTTGATACGAAAACATATGACATACGAAAACATATGACACGACGATAGTATTATTAGGCATGAAATTATTAAAGGCGTTATAAATTTATGATAAATTCATACATCAAGAAATATTGAGCTTTGATTTTCCTGATTAGCCATCTTCTATTTTCTTGTTTTTTCTTCTGAGAGGGCTGATCAATGTCAAGGGGAGCGAAACGACTACAACGCCAATCTATTCAGATATGTCCAAATACCATCATTATTTTTATTATTACACGGTATTTAGATATACCACTTTAAGTTTCTCGGAACGTACTTGGATCCTTCTTACAGTCAGGCGATGACGATTGGATTCCGAGTAGTGTTGTCAAAGAAAACAACATGGCGACACAAGTACCACCAGCGCGAGCACTTTTTAGAAGTCATACATATTTTGGAGAAAAGCACAAAGCACTCAGAAATGGTTTGTTGATACAGCTTATCGACTTATATTTGTCTATTTGTTTGGTTAAACGTACCAACACTTTTCATACTCGACATGGCCCGTCATAGGCTTTAATTTTTAAATAGGGGTCTCACTAATTAGCGACAACAAGCGTCAAGAAGCGACAACAAGCGTCAACAAGCGACAAGAAGCGACAACAAGAATTATTTTAGCGACAACAAGCGACAAGAAGACTATTTAGCGACAAGAAAACATTTTTTTTTATTAGATATAAAGAAATTTGTATTAAATGTTTTTTTTTTAAATATACGTGCAGATATGTCTAATTGAAATGTTTTATTATATAGATAGACGAAGAAATGAAACTAAGGTTCACTGTATTTTTGCCCTTTTTGAAGTTGTAATTTTAGCATTTTTAATACGTTTCCGTTGGCAAGGTTTACGTGCATGCCTTTTCTTTCTCCGATCTAATCTGCCATAGAGCTATTGTGCATTGAAAATGGTTTACTGAGGAGCTTAGCTCAAAGTCTCCATGTCCATAAAGTGCGCCATTGACAAGACTTTCTTGCAACTTTATTTCTTTGTGAATTTTATTAATTTAAA
The DNA here is from genome assembly GCF_963676685.1 of Mytilus edulis. NCBI lineage: Eukaryota > Metazoa > Mollusca > Bivalvia > Mytilida > Mytilidae > Mytilus > Mytilus edulis. The sequence goes on from NC_092348.1 coordinate 6,257,488, forward strand.
ACTCTTAAAAGAGTTTTAAAAAAACAAATTATAAGATAAATAATATGTTCTAAAACACAAGGAAAAGTAATCTCATAATACAATAATTAAACGTAATACTGGCTGTTATTCATAATAGATGATAAAATATTATGTAAATAATGTTTTATTTTTTTCTATCAATTTTAACTTTCTTGTCGCTAAAATTATTTTCTTTTGCATATTCTTTTAATATTTATTGCAATAATTAATTTTAATAAAAAAAAAAAAGTTTTCTTGTCGCTAAATAGTTTCTTGTCGCTTGTTGTCGCTAAAATAATTCTTGTTGTCGCTTCTTGTCGCTTGTTGACGCTTGTTGTCGCTAAAATTCTTGTTGTCGCTAATTAGTGAGACCGTTAAATAGTCATCGTTTACATATCATATTCATAATAAAAAAAACTTTTGCCAATCATTGTGACCATAATTACGTTTATTCATATATATATATTTGATTGTTCTGCACAGATGATTTGCATTATTTTTAAATTGGATTCATGTAAGCTAAGACTACTAAGCACCTGACTATTTGATCTACCCCTTAAATTGTTATTTTGCTTGGTTTGTAAAATATGTTTTACCTTGTACTCTACATTTATATACACTTTATCCCTATAAATTGTCTGCCAATACTAGACATCACAAATATTCCAGTAACATTTTGAAGTCACAATAGACAGAAGGAATTATAGTTATCACATACCATTGTAAACTATAGTCGCCGTCAGCTGAAATTCGTAGCGGTTATCGGTAAAAATAATCTAAACTATCAATCGCGTTCACTCAAGATATAGTTTTTCATATTCCATTCATAAATCGCATAAAGAAAAACCACTACTGACCTACCTTTTAAGTGATCACACTGTAATAATCCTGACCTGCACATTTTCCAGAATATTTTCCATTGTAATTCCGCCATCTTCGTTTCTATGAGGATCATTTGTTTACATATGACATTCGTCACTGTACGCAGATTCCTGAAATGTTCCTTTCATTGATGTGATAAGGTTTCCCGCGCTTTATGCAAATTTTATGAAACTGAACTCCACGGAAACACTTCCGGTAAAAACAATGACTGATTCCACCATTCAAAATCGTCTATGAAAAAGTGAAGGTCAGGATTATTACAGTGTGATCACTTAAAAGGTAGGTCAGTAGTGGTTTTTCTTTATGCGATTTATGAATGGAATGTGAAAAACTATATCTCGAGTGAACGCGATTGATAGTTTAGATTATTTTTACCGATAACCGCTACGAATTTCAGCTGACGGCGACTATAGTACCAATGTCAAGTCGTACCACTAAAAAAGAACTTGTACCAATGCAAACTTGTACCACTGCAAACTCGTACCAACTTATTTAAATGGCGTTTAATGATGTATATATATTTTGAATTCACTCAATACCTCTTTTAAAAGTCTGTAAAATGTATATAATTTTTATTAAGTAGGTTTATTACATAGTACAAGTTTACAATACACCTTATCGCTATTTGTTCACCATTACTGGATATCACACAGGTTCCTGTAAAATAAAGACGTCATAAAACAAAATAGATGAAGTAGCAATGAAAAAGTTATTGTTGTAGGCATCAAAAGTTCAAGCGGCCGGGTCAGTCGGGATTAGCGATAAGGTGTATGGTACAAGTAAACTTGCTTCTGTCCAAACAATAATGACATCTGGCAAGGCTATTTAAATTTAATTTTTTTCTGGGGCATCCAGACGTCATAACTATTTTGACTACAATAGACAATGATAAAAAATTTGATTGTTGTATGACATCAATACACTTATCAGGAACATACTTATATCCACATATCATTGTTAGATATACTGTTCCCATAATAAGTTAAGTTCAAGTGTGGTATATTCTTGGGCCAGCTGCCAAGTTTCGCAGATTCCCAACTATATATCCAGTGATCAGGGTTTTTAGCACAAGCTTGAATTATTGTTATTGAATATTCATCCATAAGGCAAAAGTATAAAGGTAATGAATTCAATGATAACAATTATTAACAAATCAACATAGCTGTCTAACATTAGTCACTTAATTTGGTCTTTGAATCCAAAATAAAAGAGATAATTAAGGAGTAGGTTCATTAAGACCCCTTTTTGGCCCCAAAATATTGCAGTTTTACAAAATCGTGAAAATGTAATCTTTTAGCTATTTACTGGAAAGTAGAATGCTTCTGCTACATAAATATGGGCTGTTGTTGACAATACAATGCACATTTATCCGTACTAGCATCATTAAGTCATGCTAAATTACCGAAATCTTCATAATTTTAGCATTTTAGTTAAATGTTAGACGGTTTCTGTCTTAAATGAAAGTGGCTGCATACGTGTTCATTCATAATATTGAAATGTAAGTTGTATTTGATGATAATAGATAACATATATAAAGATTGAGGATGAACACGGATGCGGCCACTTTCATTTTTGACAAAAAAACATCTGAAAAGTGACGTTTTTGAGCATATTTGATAGATTTCTCATATTTAAGCTTAAATCGGAGCGTTTTTAATGACTAAATCAGTTAAAATTTTCACATTAACTAATCAAATCAATTGAAATAGACAAGTGTTTAAAAAGTGTCCAAAATCTTTCGTAAGATGAATCTGAAATTTGAGGCCAAAATAGGCCCTTACCGGACCTACTCCTTTGATCTTTTGCTTATTTTTGGATGCATTTATATGTGATTCGAGCTTGGTAAGTTGATTATTACCAAAGATTTAAGAATTATTTAAAATTGCTCTTTCTTTTTTCATTGTTTTTTTTTAATCGTATTCCAATTTTTGGAATTGTGACCAAATCATATGAAAACGTAAGAATAAACTGATTATGGTTCATTCTTTATACATGTGATAAGTGTTCTTGTTTTAGTAAACTACTCATTGAAATGATTGTGTAAGTTTATGTTTTGATAAACTATTTGTTGTGTTTACAATTAAAGGGTTAATGGATAATAGAAATGACAGCTAATCTTTACCGGTTGATTGATCTCAGTGAAAGACAGATTACCCTAGGCCTGCTGTGACAAATTATTATGAGATTTAATTGTAATTTTAGTTTTTAAAAACCTTTTAATGCAGGTATAATCTGTAATAATGCATTGAGTCAAACGAAGGTGGAATTATACACTTGTAAGTAGCTAGCCTCCAATAAATGAGAAAATCTTACCAATTAATAGTTAAGAGTTGTTTCCCTTTACATTGTTTTTTCTCTGAAATAAGTTTATTTTTACTTTTGACAAAAAAACATTTTATCCATTCATTTTACAAATTAACCTAGATGGTAATTCTTGAATGAATTCAATGATAACTTTTGAAATTTTGAAAATAGTAAAATCTACTACAAATGTATGTTGGTAAAATAAATAATAAATATTTTGCCTATTTTTTTTATCTGATTATTTAAGATTTTGTTGATGAGATGTAATTCTTGATTAGCATATATATATAGTGTAGGCAAATGTAGAATAAAACACAGGAAATATGCAAAGATGTTTGTTTTTTATTGATTTACTATTTGTATACATTGTATATACATTTTTGTACATGTATGCATTTTTATCGCTATTTTGCAAAATTTTCCTTTGATTAACTGACTGATAATTTCCTTTCTCAGTGGAGTAGAGTGATACAATGTATGAAAGAAACTATTGCTAAAAAACAAGGGCACACATGCTTGTTGTAAATGAAATTAACAATACATGTATCGTCATAGATAAAATAACAATAAACAGATTATCAATATTGATCATCAGACATCTCAACTTGGCTCGAGTGAGAAAATCAATCTTGTTGAGATCACCAACAATAATCTATAAACATATATATATATACGAACAAAGCCACGCTAGAAAAGAAAACAACATTTAAGTTGTTCTCCAGTGTCTATACATTTTGTAATTATAAAAGACATGGGTCTGTTCTTCTGTTTACTAGTAGTACACCAGTGCTACATGATGATTGATGTAGGTCTGTACATTTGAGGTTGTCCTGTTTAAATTTTCTATGTCTGCTAATGACAAACCAAACTGTAACAGTCCTTTTTTTGTTTGATTCTTTTCAAAAATTTATCAGTACAAATACTTCGTTGGATTCAGAGTTCACCACTAAATTTTACTTCCCATCAAAGTTTTTGTGCTTTTTTTCATACTAACTTACTTACATATGATTTTTGTAGAGCTTGCAACATGATAGATGGATTTTTATTTTGTAATAGATGTGTAAATAAGCATTCAATTAATAAACTCAACTTTTATGTATTTTGTTTTTATTCTGTTCACAAATTACCACATGATATGAGAGGATTAGTGAAGTATATATTTTGTACTCCTACTTTGTTCTTCAGTTTGTCAGCCCAACAAATTTTGCAAAATGACTACATATTTGGTCGATTGTCTACATGTAGACAGTAATGAGATGAAATGTGTTTTTCAGGTCAATTCAAATTTCTAAAACATTTTGGAATATTTAATGCAGCTAGCAGTCATAACAACTAGAATATGTAGATCTTTTTCAAATTCTGTTCAAATGACAATTTCACAAAGAGCCAGATAAAATGTTGACATTTGACCAGAGATTGTGAAACCTTTCTCTTGTTCATTTTGCAGGCAGATCTGTGATATCAAGTAATGGCTGTAAAAAATGTACATGCTATAAACAATATGTAAATCACCATGCAGGGAAAATAAACACTTACATCAGTTTAATTGTTGTGATTTTAGGACATTCTGTAAAATTCAAAGGTTTTTGAAGGTGAAATCTATCCTGTTGTAATTTTTGCATAAATAGAAAAAAATGGATATTTTTACTTTTATTGCAAATTGTTGAGTCTGGTACTTTGTGGTATTAATATCAATTTGTTTACTGTATTAATAGCTTTGAAACAAGAGTCTTGTTTCATTAAAAAGATGTTCTTTTATTTTTCATGTTTTTCAATGTTTGGTAAAGTACAAAACCTTGTGTGACATAGTTCTATGAAACCTTCTTAGAAGTCATCATTGAAATGAATTAAAGTAACTGTTATTTACATACATTTATAATCTTAGCAAAAAGAATAGGACATTTCATGATCAGTTAATCTCAATTATTTTAGAACACACATTACCCAAAACAATTTTATTTGTCAGTAATACATTTTTTGTAATAAGGTAAACATAAAATGACTCATTTGTAAATACTTTTTTGTGCCTTGTTCTCTTTATTATTTCTTAGCATCAGTCTTTTTATTCATTGTGTGGAATTTTTAGAATTTTAGGTGTAATACCACCAAATCATGGTACGTCACATCAGGTTGTATACGAAAGTAGGTCTAAAAAAATATTCCCTTGAATTTGACAGTTGTAGGTAATTAATCCTACATTTTATTGCAGTAAAAATATTTCTGTGTCATAAAAATATGTCTTGGGCAGTTGGGTATTTCAAACACACCATTATTTTTTATTTGGGATTTCTATAGAAAATTTTGTAATCTTGAGGTTACATGGTGACTAAACCTTGTATACAGATAAAATAAGGGGAGACATTTGATTGGTTAACTTCCAATGATGGTTATTTTCTTATATGCAATGAAATGTTATGTGAATTTTTTTCTATAGTACTGGACAGGATAAAACTTTACTCATGCCAAGTATTTCTATATTGAAACAAAGATAAATTCTGCACATTTTTTTGAAAAGTGCAAATTTAACAAAGACTAATAGGGGAAAATCAATGGTGGTATTACACCTTTAGGCAAATTCACCATTTAAATTAATTTACTGTCTTTTCATGGCTGTATTGTTGTATTGATATGTGAATTCAGGTTTACACAAGATGATCCTGCGTACCAAGCAAATTGGCCACTATTGCTAAAAGTAAAACATAGGGGTTAAATGAAAATATTTTTCATTGTCCATAGAATCTAAAGAATTAATGATCTACCTGCTTGTCATTTTGACCATAACTGTCAGACATCTACATGTACTTATACCTAGTTATTCCCGTTTAATGATGATCTATATCTTCTTTTTTTTTTAATTTCTGCTATCATCTTAGTAAAATTAATAGAGTATAAATATACAGGCAAAAATGACCAGCATGAATAGATCTACAAATGAGATTACTGTTTACAGGAGTTAATGTTCTTAAACGATGAATATTTCCTATGGCTTTTTTTCTACAAATTAGACTGGAAATAGACTATTTGAAGGTGTTATTAACAGTAAAAGAGGCTGTGTATGGGGTTTATTTTGGCTGAAACTGTAACCATCTGAAAGAATAAGCAGGATAAAATGTACAAATAAGTAAAAACGGTTGAAATTGTCAATTGTCCATTGATAAAGTAGTTTTTGCCCTTGATTTTTTTTAACCCAGTTTTGTATTCACACAGTATAGAAACTGTCGTAGATAGAAAGAAACTGTAAATACATGTAGCAAGCAAACATTATCAGCAAGATAAGATGTACAAAAAAGTCGATATACTCCAAATCAACATGGGAGTCCTTATAGGAGTTATTGCCCTTAAAAGACAATTTTACCCTTTTTTATAGAGAAAATAAAAAGCAAATGTTTACTGCAAAGCTGAACACCAGACCAGATCTCTATTTTTTTCAAACTGAGGAAATATTCACTTGTCACCTTATTGGAGATGTTGCCCCTGAAAGACTTATGTTACCCATTCTAGTGTTTTTTTGCAGAACCTATATATACACAAATAGATAATAACAAATTGGAGTCAAATTGAAAAGATTAACAAATAAGTCAACATAGCTGAAATCATCATTGGATTCTTTATAGAAGTTATTGCCCTTCAAAGACTATTTTTGTCTTGCCTTGACAGAGTCAAAAAGTGAGACATAGGTATGCTGTTTCCTGCGGGGTTGGCATTTCAATAAAGATTATTTGGCCCCGCTCCCTTAGTCACAGTCAATTGACTTCTTAAATTTGATGAAGTTTTCATGTTTTAGTTTGTGATTTGGTCAGTTCAAAAGGGAACCGTGAGTGGTAAGCTAATGTTACTGTGGATTCATTTATTTTTTTGGTTTGAGGAAAACTTGCATATTCATGGATATTTAATTTAGTGGTTTTGACAAAGTATGTATATATTCCTTTAGAAAATTTGCAATTCGTTGAATATTTAAATTCGTGGTTTCCCGGTACCCACGAAATCCACGAAAATTGGTATCCAACGAATAATAATGAATCCACAGTAATTGGTATTCAGTTGTTAGGCAATAGCACATCTCAATTTTATGGAGAATATTTGGCCCCGATCTTTCAGTCATGGTCTATCGAAACTTTTGCTTCGTTTACATGTATTAGTTTGTGGTAAGATAAGTTTAAGATGAAATTACAAAAAGGCGAGACATATCTCTAATATAACAGTTTATTTATGAATTTTTTTATCTATTTTTATGTTTTTGCAAACTTTAGTAGATAGATTATAAACTGCAAACACAAAAAAAAATTCAGCGTTGCAAGATTTACTAATATTTAAAGTCAACATGATCAATATCATCAGTATATAATCTTTATAGGAATTATGACCCCTGAAAGACTATTTACTCCTTGGGGCATTTAGTTATGCAAAATATACTGTAAATTCAGAAATTATTGCAAGGTTTTTGTTATTGTGAAAAATGAGACAGAGTTGTCAACGCAATAATTTAAATTCGCATTTGAAATTTTTTATATGAATTAAACAGGATTTTTCTCAAAATCGTAAAAATGAAAATCACATTTAAGTCTAAATTGACGAAATCACAATAATAAATGCACACAATAATTTCTGAATTTACAGCAGTAAATTCTTGCCTCAATATATCTCATATTGTACATCCATTGTCATTCACAACTATACACAAGACTGTCACACTGTTGTTGAATGAAAAAAAAATACAAGTTAAGATAGTTGTTCTTTCGAATTCACTTATACTAAAATGTGATGAATAACATAAAAAAGAAGATGTGGTATGATTGCCAATGAGACAACTATCCACAAAAGACCAAAATGACACAGACATTAACAACTATAGGTCACTGTATGGCCTTCAACAATGAGCAAAGCCCATACCACATAGTCAGCTATAAAAGGCCCCGATAAGACAATGTAAAACAATTCAAACAAGTAACTAACGGCCTTATTTATGTAAAAAAATGAACGAAAAACAAATAAGTAACACATAAACAAATGACAACCACTGAATATACAGGCTCCTGACTCGGGACAGGCACATACATAAATAATGTGGCGGGGTTAAACATGTTAGCGGGATCCCAACCCTCCCCCTAACCTGGGACAGTGGTATAACAGTACGACATAAGAACGAAATAAAAATCAGTTGAAAAAGGCTTAACTCATCAGATGGAAAAAAATATAAGTGGACGTGGACGGGTACTTATACATTCCGACACAAAAAGACACAATGAACAGATCTGAGAGTAATTCATTTTAGTCTCTGTTTAAGAACCTTTATGTGCAGGATTAATTGTAGGATTAGTTGGGGTCAAAAGGCACTCCATAATTATTGGTAGGGGTGGGTGGGGTTATAATAAGGCTTTCATAGGTAAAAACTTTTATGTAATTCCGAAATTTTCAAGGGGCCTCATATTTATTTATACCGAAATCCAAGAGTGTTAATCCTTTACTATTATTGGGTAGATATTTAAAAACATAAACATTGTTTGACCATACTAAGTACCTACCAAAAATTGAAATAGCTTTCACACTGAGTTTGCCTTTATCCTCATTGTTATTAACTAACCTAATCTCTTCTGCCAAATATCTGTTTGCTGGTAAAATTCCATTTTTTGTAGTTTGTATTCTAGTAAATTTGCTGATAGTTTTAAACATGTTAAAGAATCTACAATGATTCAGTTATTTTTATGGTTTATATTCCTCTGTTTAACAAACCTTTAAGAGTTCCTATGACATTTAATATCATTGTTCCGTCTTTTTTTCCTATCTATACAACTGAAGGTCATGGAACTCAAAAACATGATGTGCCTCTCCTCACTAAATCTGCAAAAATTTAAGTATCCCATAAATAATGATGAAACCGTATCATATTGGGACAAATATAATTACATGCTGCATGATATTCCATAGTCGAATGCTAAACTAGTAGTGTAGGTGCATGCTCTTTCAGTACATATACTAAGTGCATATGATATGGCATATTTATTGGAGAAAAGGATTACTTCCAGTGAATTTATTATTAACCAAAAGAACAATCGGTTTAAATCTTTGATACAAGCTTGTTGCTTGAAATAATAATGTTTAAAAATCTGATCAAATAATACTTTTATCCATAACATATGTAGTTGGTATCCAAGACTTACTATTGGTCATGATGACCCAAGTTAATTTAAGTTTAGATATAATATATGAAAGGAACATGACAATTGTATTGATTTCATTTAATTTCTGACTTCAATGGCTTGATACGATAAAAGAGCTGTGAAAAATAGGTACTCACTTTTATTATAACTATTATATGGTTGTATAATATAGAGGGGTAAGAAATGGTCTAATATCTTGAAAATTGGTTAGATTATGAAAATCTGAGATAAAAAATCTGAGAATCTCATAAAGATCAGCTGCCTGTCATCAGTATAAACTAAAATTGTAAAATGACTCATCACAGGAGTTATTGCCCCTAAAACATGCTTTTAACTCATTTCTTTTGGCTGTATGTTGTCTGTCAACATGTGCAGCATTGAAAGATCTAGGTAATATGTCTTAAGCCATTTAAGTTTACTGATCATTGGAGTTATAGCCCTTTTAAAGACACTTTTTCACATTTTAATGTTTTTGGCCTTTATTTGGAAAACTAATTTTTCCATTTTAATGTTTTTGGCCTTTTTTTGGAAAACTTTCCCATTTTAATGTTTTTGGCCTTTATTTGGAAAACTATTTTTTCCCATTTTAATGTTTTTGGCCTTTATGTTGAAAACTATTTTATATCTCTAATAGATCAACAGAAAATTTAAAAGCAAAAAATGATCAGCATTACAGGATCTACAAATTAGTCACATGACTGAAATATTTATTGGTTACAGATAGCAGTTAATGCCGTTTATACACATTTTTTACACATTTTTATACCCTTACTTGAAAGGAGGGGTTTTTCTGGTTGCACTTTGTCCTTACTTTCCCCATAGTTTTTCAGTTTGTTCCTCCCTCTGTCACAGGAAATTTGTGTCATACTTTCCTAAGGAATTATGAACCAGAGCTTCCTGAAATTTGGATGTAAGCTTGATGTAAATAAGTTATATTTTTCTAACAAATACTTATGTTCTCTTAAACACAATGGCCAGGTTTATCATTCTTTTCAGGTTTGTAGCAGGGTTCCAACTTGGCTTTACAGTAATAATGCACTCATCCTTGTTCTGTAATTTAAATACATGTATATGAATATTTATCTAGTGTTAGAATTAGATTCACTAAAAGCTTTTTGAATTTATTATAAGAACGTTTTAAGACTCTTAGTATAATGTCATCAACTTTTTGTGTATTCAAAGTTTGTAAAATCATTTTAATGTTATTGTTTATGTGTTTACTTTATAGAGAAAGTCAGATGACTTCATTATTTTAAAGATCAATATTTTATAATATAAGTATAAATCTTCATCTTATCCCGTTGTTCAAAAATGACGGGAAAAGGCAATATTATTGACCTGAATCACAATAAGTCAATATCGTTGTTATGATTTAAATGGCAAAACTTGTAATGTAAGTACTGCAGTGTTTAATATCTTGTATTAATTACTCTGCGATAAGAGGAAAATCATTTGTAAAGGGGACAAAAGTGTTGAAAAAGATTAAATGTCTTTCATATAGAAATAAGAATGATCACAAAGGTTAGCATAATTTAGTCAATATTATCATAATACCTGATTAAACTTTCAACAGTTCAGAGGCTCATTAGGAGAAGGTTAACATATTAACATGTCAATTAGATGATGGAGGTTCTAATATAACAAAAAGTCCTAATTTAGACTCATACATTTTATTATAAAAATTGTTAACTTGCATGTATAACTATTGAGTCACTTTGCTCTTGTTATTCAAAAGTTAATGCAAATTTCATGACTCCACCTAAACATTATCTTGAAATGTTTTTTAGTTATTTGATAATTTGAATGATTTTTTTTTTTTTTTTTTTTTTTTTTAAATATATAAAAGAGTGATTTAAATCATTAAGATTAATTTCATGTTTATTTCAATAAAAAAAATATTTTTTCCAATGGGAAATAGGCTGAGTTTTCAATGGAAAGATATTTATAAAAAAATATTTAAGAAATACTTTGAACAGACAACAAGCTTTAACCCATTGGTGACCTTCAGCTGTTATCTGCTCTATGGTCAGGTTGTTGTTTCTTTGACCCATTCCTCATTTCCATTCTCAATGTGTAATTTTTTTGTCTTCAGTTTTAACAGTTTCAAGTGTCTTCAAAATCCAAGAATATCAAAAATATGGATCTTTGATTATATTACTAATATTATGGAGCCCCATTACCTACTCCCATATCCTAGTTAAATCCTCATTTGATTACAAATATGGACTTTATTATATTTCACTATGTACCTGTGAACCATATATCATTACTGCCAAAGAAATTAAATACTTTTTCAACACGAATATTAATATAAAATAAAAACTGTTATAGATAAAAGTACACATGCATTGGATATAGAACATGACTTATATATTTTATTAAATTTTTAAATCAGTGCTTGTTGTATAGGACATTATTAGATTTAATTTTGGATTATGAATTAGGTTTTGTGGTAATTCTTTTTTTCACTGCATTGAACAAGACTAAGCTGATCAGAAGTTAGGATATACATAGATATTAATATATTTTGTTTGCTTCGCGCCACTGTGTCGTCTGTGGAAATGTGTGCAATGGTTTAACGTTGGTCTTACATTAATTCCACAATGACATCAGTTCTAGCACTTTACCGTAATCATGATGCACTTATGAATATGTCATCTAATCAACAACCTACGCTTATATTACGCAAACTTAGTGTGGATGAATATGTCTTACCTAAAATTCATACCAAGAAAATTAAGAGAGTAAATTCTGAAAGGAAACCATTTAGTGTTAATCCATTTCCCAAACTTGGGACAGGTAAGAAAAATTTAATTCTCTACAAAAAAAACAAAATTGATGTTATTTTTTGAGGAATTATTTCTGTTTACAATATTGTTAAAACTCGCTTAAATCATTGGTCTTTGATATTTTGAATGATTGAAACTGTTTTGGTTATGGTAGTTTTCCACAAACTTTTGGTCATATCAGCTTGAAACCTCGTGCTCATGTTCATTTGAATGAGTACGTTATTTGGACTTTGACCCTAATTTAGAGGTTCCCTCAATATTGAAATGTGATAGTGTGACTGTCTTATAGACACAAATTCTTGCTCATTGCATCTTCAAAGTTACATGACTATTTGAATTTTATGAAGAGATTGTATGTCAGACTACTTTACAGCTACTTTAAAAGGAAGCTTCTATATATTGCACTGGCTGTAATAATCAAGATGGATCCATTCATCAGAGTTAAAATAGTAAATTCATAAATATAGGTCAAAGTGACCTACATTTTATAAGAGGATACTGATCTACCCTAAGATGAACCCTTAAATTGTTAATATGTCTATCACCAATAAAACATGATGATGTATGTTGAATGGCAATAATTTCATATGTGTTTGATAAATCATAACTTCCTAAGATTCTAATGCAAAATTTTAATACATGATAAGAAACAATGTCAAAAATGAGTAATCCCCCTTTATAAATATTACATATAAGTGTATTATCAAATATGTTATAATTAGGTATTCATTTCTAAATAATTCAGGATTAAGAATTAAGGTACTGTATACTTGTGAAAATGTTATATATCACCTTTAAAAGATTGAATAACATGCTTAATTGTCAATCAAATAACAAAGAAATAGCACTTGTAAGCTAATCATGCATGTCCAATTGACATTAAGATGCAGAACTATTTTCTTACATAGTTAATTCTTTAATTTGAAGTGTTATTGAGGGAAATGTATCTATGGCACCTTACTTCAATAAATGAAAAACAAGAATGACCCTCCTTTAAACGAACTTTTTGTAAATTTAAATATTTTTTTTTCTGATTTAAAAAAAAGGTCTTGTTATAATATAAGTCAATCCTCTTCTCTTTTTTATTAAATATGTATTTTGATTGGTTAATAAGGTACTAAATGGTTATTGATATTAGATGAATGTGAATTTTCATTAATGAAACTTGATACAATTTGTACTGTCAAATATTTTGCATCATAAATTTTTGTAAAAGCATCAAAATAATTACTGAATTTACAGAAGTGATTTAAAAAAAGAAATAATTTATTTGTTTGAATTTTTTTTTTAGATCTAAGTACAAAGATAGATCTAAAAAGTAATGAACATTGATAAACAGTTTACATATCTGGCAGGGTTGAAATAACCTTGACATCATTTTCATAATCATTAACAAGGTTAATTTTTATATGTTTCCTTGATTGAAACCTTGATCTAAAAGACTTGTCTTCTTTTACTTTAGGGGTCTTATTATATTAAGCTATACTAAACTATCCTTTACCCTAACCAGAAGAGGGGTGTGTTGAATAATTGAAGGAATCTCATGTGCACAGATTGACACAATTTTTCATTATTTTACTTCTGCTTTTTAGATTTGATCTTTGCCTTTAAAGTTAAATCAATTTGTTTGTTTTTTTCCAGGACATGGTGTATATGTGTTTGAAAACCAATATTTTAAATATGAAGGAGAATGGGTGAAAGGAAAGAAGCATGGTAAATATTAATTGTGTCACTTAGTATTCCCTTATATTAATGTGTGAAACAAATAGAGATTGTTAAATATTCCTTTTGTAGTTTTATCCCCACTCCATAATCTGACAGGTTTCACCTTACCTTGGCCTCATTTTCATGAAGTTGACCAATGAATCATGATAATAAGGTCAAGGTAAGGTAAAATATTTTTGAGGTTACACAGTTTTCTTAAAAAGTATAACCATGACCTAATTTTCATGGATTTTCATTTTAATGTTAACTTCATATAATGTCTGTTGTAAAAAACATTGATCTATTAACATTAAATTCAAGAATGAACAGTAAAACAAACATGACATCTCAGTATGTATAAAAAAGAAGATGTGTTGTCTCATTGATTGCCAATGAGACAACTGTCCACAAGAGACCAAAATGACACAGAAATTAACAATTATAGGTCACTGTACAGCCTCCAACAAATAGCAAATCCCATACTGCATTGTCAGCTATAGAAGGCTCTAAAATGACAATGTAAAACAATTCAAACAAGAAAACTAAAGGCCTAATTTATTTAAAAAAAGGAACAAAAAATAATGTGCAAACTTGTGTAGCTAATGTCAAGCTCTAAACTATACTGATTATTTTGTGTATATGTATACATGTATATTGTTTTTTTAGGGTTTGGTAAATTACTGTTAAAAGATGGAACATATTATGAAGGACAATTTAACCAAGGGGAGATTACTGGCACAGGATTTAAGTTTTTTTCAGAAACAAAATGTAAATACAAAGGCCAATTTTTAAAAGGTGAAATGCATGGGAGAGGAATCATGGAATTCCCTGACAGCTCGGAATATGAAGGAAACTTTGTGCACAATAGAAAAAATGGTATGTTTAAAATCTTAAACTAGAAGTGTGCCAAATTATTTTTTTACATTATCAATTATATAATTGATGCTAGTATTTAAATTCAAGGTTTTGTATTGTGTTACATTTACTTCATAGTTCGATTTAAGAAAAAAGATGAGGTTTTCTTAGGTCCATGTTGTAGTTTATGGACCAAACATAAATTGTATTGAATCTAGAATTCCTAAGTATAGTCACAAAGTCTTTACATTACAATATCTGAAACAAAATATATTCCTGCGTTTTGTTCTCTTTAACAGCTAAGAAAGAGAATCTGTGTCATATGAACACTATCTACTTTTATTTTAGGCTATGGTGTAATGAGAACCCCATTAACACAGTATGATGGAGGTTATCAGGGAAATATGAGGCATGGGGAAGGAAGAATGGTCTATGCGTAAGTTGTTCTGTAATCCAACTTAGGTTTTTGATATCTGGCAATTGAATTCATATTATTTTATATGTAATATTAATGTAGACCATTGACCTTAAAGTTGAAAGATTTTTTTTTAATTCTAGATTTATGCATTAAATTTTTAATTTTTGTTTTTGTATATACATATATAATTTATAATTGTATTTTTTGTATAAACATATATAGTTTTCAATTGCTTATTATGGAGTTTTTCGTATTGTAATGTATCCCAATTTCTACACCACTGTCATGAATAATCTCTTCCTTTTCCTTGTGCAAGTTTAAGTAATATTTATTTTGTATATTTGAAAAATGTATATTATTTAAAATTTATAAAAATGATTTTGTCAAGAACAATCCATGTCTTGCTATAATAATTGTAATTAAATAAGTTGTATATTGATTTGTGTTGTTTACAGCAATAAGTAATATAACCTGTTTGTAGGCCTATGAGATATGATAAAACCAGGTATTTTTTTAATTTTCACATCTTTATAGCTTTATAAGACGATTTCACTGCTATTATTTTTCTGGCTTTGTGGTTTGTTATCTTTATCATAGCATGATGTTACTTACAGCATATTTTTGAGATGCAATTGAACTATTTTGAAGTTCTGTGTTTGCTAGCCGACAATTTTTATCTGCAGAGAGTTATAGATTCAGTTAAACTAATTTTATTGTTCATTTGCCTCAAATCAAGACAACCTTACATTTCCCCGGTTTCTATATGATTGTTAAAGAGACAACTATCAACCAGAGACAAACAATTGAGAATGCCTTCAACAAGGAGCAAAATCCTATATTTATATTAAGCTTTAAAGTTTGACCAAATAATAAGCAATTCAAAAGAGAAATCAAACAACCTGATTTATGCAAAAAGTGATATAAAGAAAAATAGATACAGGAGACAACAACCAACTTGAACAACTGAATTACAGACCACTGACTTGGCCCTGCTATATTAAGAATGTGACAGGGTTAAACATGCTTCTGAGACCTTAAACTGGGACAGTGGCATTATTGCCCATTGTTGAAATAAACTGTAAAAGTCAGTTGGAAACTATCTGAATCATCAGATAAGAAGGAAGCTGAACACAAACATAAATACACAATATACAGAACCAAGTTGCAGTTACTGATCTATTTGTTGTTTTACAACAAAGTATATTTATAGGCACTAAACTGCTAGTCTAGTGACAAGTCCTTATTAGCATGGAAAAAAACACTATGTTCAGCTAGTCCATGGCTATTTTCATGGAATTGATATTTTCTTGTAAGGGTTGTGTTTAAATGGTATTTATTTTGAATTAACATACTTTTATTGGAGCATTTATTCAAACCAGTTTGTAGTCTTGACTTTAATCTAAACATTTGTTGTCAAGCAACTGATATGGAAAAATTATTAATAACATTATTAAAATGGGTCATTGGGTGTATTTTTTCAAAAACTATTTTAGAACTGTTCTTGGATTTATAATTTTTAGCTCACCTGGCCCAGAGGGCCAAGTGAGCTTTTCTCATCACTTGGCATGTGTCGTCCATTGTCATCGTTAACTTTTACAAAAATCTTCTCCTCTGAAAACTACCGGGCCAAATTTAACCAAACTTAGCCACAATCATCATTGGGGTATCTAGTTATAAAAATGTGGCCGCCATGGCTTAAAATAGAACATAGGGGTAAGATGTAGATTTTGGCTTATAACTCTGAAACCAAAGCATTTAGAGCAAATCTGACACAGGTTAAATTGTTTATCAAGTCAAGATCTATCTGCCCTGAAATTTACAGATGAATCAGACAACCCGTTGTTGGGTTGCTGCCGCTGAATTGGTAATTTTAAGGAAATTTTGCCGTTTTTGATTATTATCTTGTATATTATTATAGATAGAGATAAACTGCAAACAGCAATAATGTTTAGCAAAGTAAGATCTACAAATAAGTCAACTTGACCAAAATGGTCAGTTGACCCCTTAAGGAGTAATTGCCCTTTATAGTAATTTTTTACCAATTTTTTCGTAATCTTTTACAAAAATCTTCTCCTCTGAAACTACTGGGTCAAATTTAACCAAACTTAGCCACAATCATTATTATGGTATGTAGTGTAAAATATGTGTGAGGTGACCCATCCAACCAATCAAGATGGGCACCATGTCAAAAATAGAACTTAGTGGTCAAATGTAGATTTTGGCTTATAACTCGGAAATTAAAGCATTTAGAGCACATTTGACAAGTCAAATTATTAATCAAGTCAATATCTATCTGCCCTAAAATTTTCAGATGAATTGGACAACTGGTTGTTGGTTTGCTGCCCCCTAATTGGTAATTTTTAAAGAAATTTTGCAGTTTTTTGTTATTATCTTGAATACTATTATAGATAGAGATAAACTGTAAACAGCAATAATGTTCAACAAAGTAAGATCTAAAAATAAATCAAATGACCAAAATGTTCAGTTGACCCCGGAGTTATTGCCCTTTATAGTCAATTTTTAACAATTTTCATTAATTGGGTAAATTTTTTTAAAATTTTTACAGAATATTTTCCTCGGTATCTAAAGGGCCAAGTTTATTATAGATAGAGAAAATTTTAAGTGGCAAGAATGTTCAGTAAAGTAAAATCTATAAACTAATCACCATCACCAAAACACAATTTTGTCATGAATCCACCTATGTCCTTTGTTTAATATGCACATAGACCAAGGTGAGCAACACAGGCTCTAGTTATTTTGTTTCAACCTTTACTGATTTTGAAATTATATCATTTCATTTCTTTTGCCTGATTTAATATCATCTTGTTTAATTTTTTAACATTTTACTGACAGAATATAAATATACTTTTTTCTGATTAAAGACTCACATTTTTTTTTTAACAATTTTAAGAATTTTAATATTTCACTTCTTTCTTAGTAAAGCCATATTTTTTTTCCATTACACATACTCTTCTCTTTAATGTTTTGCTAGTGTGTACCTTGTTTTATATATATATATATGTGTGTGTTAACAATCATGAAATCATACATAAAGCCAAGGAGTTATAGTTGTTGTAGTGTTGTCACTATGAAGGAAATCCATTTCTGTCTGAAAATCCACATTCACATCTGTTCCCCAACCCGCAGCTCATTGATTGTTGAAGTTTGACTTTAAGAGCAGAGTGCCATACCCCTCCCCCATTTTTAACTACTCTCCCTCATTGAAACATCCTGGCTACATGCCATATAATCAGCATTCAAGATTATCTCTATAAGATCTAGATTTTTACTAAACATTAATTTCTAAAACAGAAACAATATATTCTAACCAAAGGCTGAATTAGCAAATCAAAAGTGTCTGCTGGAAGAGATCTTTTCAAATAGTATTGTATTTGTAGATTTCAGTCCAGTTAAAAACTGTTTGGTCCTTTAAAATCTACTTCTACAGTGGTTAGCATCATCAGTTAAAATCTGAGTTTTTAAATAACTGGGTTATGCAATATATAAGTTATGCATCTCTTTTATAGTTAAGTGCAGGTAGTTGAAAGCCTCCTACAAAATTATGATTTTTTTGTATCCTGAAATATAGAACTGTGATTTGGTCGAGAAATGAAAGTTAAATGTTATTCTTCAAAATTTCATGGATACCTAATGCCACAAGCACATCAACAGTATACAATATTGATATATATTGACAAAATGATAAAAAAAAAAAAACTGAACACAGGATGATGCTGAATAACCTTGACTTTACCTTAAACATTTCAATTTCAAAAAAAGTTCAATTCCAAAAAGAATTTTATTGATAATTTTATTAAACTGACAGAGAAGGACTTAGTTGTCATTGTATCATTCTATGGTCCCACATTGTCATTTCTTTAACAGATTGTATTTTTGGATGGGAAAATTGATATAAATCCTGTAGGTGCTAGCTATAGACTTAATGGTATGAAGAGATTAAAAAATTACCAGAGTGATGCTTAATGGAGTTCAAACATTTATACATTTTTTACCAGTTTTTGCTAGTTTTTTGCATTTTGATTTTGTGTGGCTATCTTGAGATTTTATTCTTCTGAATTTTATTGACTTACTAAATATTTATCATATAACTTTTCATCTGAAACTTAAACATATCAGTGTATAAAAATTAAAAAATATATATAACTAAACTCATGTTCTATGAAAGTACATTTATTCCTGAATTTGTCTGAAGTTATCATGGTTTCAAATTTGGCAGTTGTATCTTGCTTTTGAAAAAAATAAAAGGAAATTTACTTGCTTGTTTATCTTATAGTGAAGTAACCTCATGAATAAAAAAACGCTTTCAGAACGAGCAAATTTTGATCTAATTCAATATAATGAGTGTTGATAAAAACTTTTTGAACAGTCAGTAAATTATCAATGGTTAGAATGTAAAGTGATAGAGATTGAACAATACATTATTACACTACTGACTTCCTAAAGAAACAAATCTCAGAATTTATTGTGTGCATTTATTATTGCAATTTTGTCATTTTAGACTAAAATGGGATTTTAATTTTCGCAATATTGAAAAATAATCCTTTCTAAATAATTATTGGGATAATAAACCTGTTACAGTTTTTCGCTGTAATTAAAAACATTGCAATTATTTCTGAATTTACAGTTTTTTTCATTCGCTTGAACAGTTAAAGAAAAGAAAATGTGACATTTAAACTTGAACAATTAGAGATTAAATGAATTAATCATTCATTGTCAGTATGTTAGTTTGGAACTTTATAATTATGCGTCAGAACATAATTGTTCATTAGTAATATCAATAGTTTAAAGGCTTTTGTCGTCATGTATTGTTAAAAATATAGCTAGTTGTCTTTTAATTTTTATGAAAACGGTCATTGAAATTAACCTAATTTACGGGAAAAAGCGCAACAACAAAAAAAGCAGGGATCCACAAGTTTAATATGATGATGACACAGATTTTAATATGATTTAATTGACCTTTCAAACTACAAGCACCTGTCTATAGAAAACCCAAAGTAGACTATACACCTACATTTACACTTGATTATACCTTAGTCATATTAATACGTCATTTGAGTTAATTCAACCTTATCCAATCATCTCAGCACCTGAATACCTAAACTTTTGTCATTTATAATAATTTCTTGAACTGACCTTATTATATTGGTACTTTTCAGTAATGGGGACAGATACGAGGGATACTGGGTTGCAGACAAGAGACATGGACCAGGAGTATTACACTGTGCTGATGGATCTATATTTGATGTAAGCATAAGACGCACCAATGAGGGTGTTATTGTAAAGCAAAATTATATCCGGGTGTAATTTGATCTGGAGGAAAAAATGTCACAGTAGTTGTTGTTATTTTTTTATCCGGAGGAAACTATTTCCCTGGGATATTTTATCCTTTGCCGTGAAATTCTATCTGGGTAGTTAACTAATTGAATAGTTATTAGAAAAAAATTATCCTTCAAAAATACAATGAAATAATAATAGTGTATTTGAAATAAAGCGAAATTGTTAAAAAATATATATTATAATGGGAAATAATTTCACAAATTATCCTTGAAAAAATTTCCTGAAATACAAAAAAAATGTATTCAAGTCAATATCATCCTTTTAAAAAGAAAATTATCATGAAACATAGGGAAGAAAATCAGAAGTAATTTCAAAGATCGTAATTGTGAAAATAATATCATGATTAAATAAGGTTAGTGAAATTCATGTAAAAGTGAGTTGTTTTCAGATCTTAGTACAAATATAAATTTAAAAGTAAGGTAGAAATATAGTTGCATATTGCTACTGTTAACAGTAATAGAAGAATTTGATTATGATGATATTTTTGTCGAGCCTGCAACTTTTGTTGCAGAAAGCTCGACATAGGGATAGTGATCCGGCGGCGGCGGCGGCGGCGGCGGCGGCGGCGGCGGCGGTGTTAGCTTACTTCTTAAAAGCTTTATATTTTAGAAGGTGGAAGACCTGGATGCTTCATACTTTGTATATAGATGCCTCATGTTACGAAGTTTCTGTCAGTCACATGTCCAATGTCCTTGACCTCATTTTCATGGTTCAGTGACCACTTGAAAAAAAAGTTCAAATTTTTTGTAATGTTGAATTCTCTCTTATTATAAGTAATAGGATAACTATATTTCATATGTGCCTACCTTGCAAGGTCCTAATGTCTGTCAGACAGTTTTCACTTGACCTCGACCTCATTTCATGGATCAGTGAACAAGGTTAAGTTTTGGTGGTCAAGTCCATATCTCAGATACTATAAGCAATAGGGCTAGTATATTCGGTGTATGGAAGGACTGTAAGGTGTACATGTCCAACTGGCAGGTGTCATCTGACCTTGACCTCATTTTCATGGTTCAGTGGTTATAGTTAAATTTTTGTGTTTTGGTCTGTTTTTCTCATATTATATGTAATAGGTCTACTATATTTGTTGTATGGAATGATTGTAAGGTGTACATGTCTAGCGGGCAGATGTCATGTGACCTTGACCTCATTTTCATGGTTCAGTGGTCAATGTTAAGTTTTTGAGTTTTGGTCTTTTTATCTAATACTATATGCTATAGGTCAACTATATTTGGTGTATGGAAATATTTTATGATCTTTATGTCAGTCGCGCAGGTTTTATTTGACCGTGACCTCATTTTCACGGTTCATTGCACTGTGTTAAGTTTTTGTGTTTTGGTCTATTTTTCTTAAACTATAAGTAATAGGTCAACTATATGTGTTGTATAGAAGCATTGTTAGCTGTACATGTCTGCCTGGCATGGTTCATCTGACCTTGACCTCATTTTCAAGGTTCATTGGTTTTTGTTTAGTTATCTTGGTTAATGTTAAGTTTATGTGACAGTTGTTATAAAGCTTAACTTTATACTTAGGACTATCAACATAATATCAATGATTAGTATAGAAGGCGAGACATTTCAGCATGTGCATTCTTGTTAACTATATAAATAGTTTTGTCTGGGGACAGAGATGTAGTTGTTGATTATATGGAAATCAGATAAATCATAGCATAACAATATATTGGAACAATAGCATGTTTAACAGCTGGATAGTTTTTACCTGTGAAATGTTATCTGTCTTATTAAATCAAGTTGTAAGTCATCTTTTTATATAAATGAATATATAAAAAATAAGATCTAAATAAAAATTTCGCTATACAATAGATTCAGAAATATATTATATTAATGTCTTTAAAATATAAATTGCTCATAATTACCTCCCTTTGATAAATTATGCAAATTTAGTCTACCTTTGTGAAACATTTTATAATTATAGTCAGGTATATATTGATTGTGAGTAGCTTACATAGTAGTTCATGGGACTCTATTTCACACGGTTCTGTGAAATATAGTATGGCAAATATATACCGGTACATTCTATCCGCATAACACAGATAGATTTTCACTCCTCTGGAAAAAATCAACCTGTGAAATACCATGCCTGGAAAAAAATTACCGGGACAAATTATCCTCAGGATAAAATATCACAGAGGAAGAAATAAACCGTTACATTATCCTAATGGGAATTAGTAAACTTACATCATGATATTATGGTTAAAGCAAAATGATAGCTTTCAATAATTTAAGACAAGGATCTTTTCAGATTGTTTCCCCTTGTGAGGCAATTGGCACCTCAAAAATATAAATAAAAAAGCACCTCAAGAAAAGACTTTTTTGAAGCTGAATATAATAAAGTTTGTTGCTACCTTACCTTAGAAAATGTTTACAATATTAAACATATGAACAAAAATGATGTAAGCGTAATGTTACCAACAATGAGCCAGCAACACAACCACACATTCGACAAATTACCTAAGGACTTCTAGAAATAAACATACAGCCTTCAATAATAGACATGGGTCAACACAATATAAGATAAAGAAAGACAAGACAACTGTCCAACATAGTCCAAATGATGTGGATTTAAGCAATTGTAGGTTACTAACAATGACAAATCCATACCATATGAATGTTTCAGATCTTGAGCTCATTTCTGTCAATATAGGCCCCTGAAATACTAGTTTCTTATGATCATTTTATACATTTTTAGCTCACCTGGCCCATAGGGCCAAGTGAGCTTTTCTCATCACTTGGCGTCCGTCGTCCGTTGTCGTCTGTCGTCGTCCGTCATCGTTAACTTTTACAAAAATCTTCTCCTCTGAAACTACTGGGCCAAATTAAACTAAACTTGTCCACAATCATCATTGGGGTATCTAGTTTAAAAAATGTGTGGCGTGATCCGGCCAACCAACCAAGATGGCCACCATGGCTAAAAATAGAACATAGGGGTAAAATGCAGTTTTTGGCTTATAACTCAAAAACCAAAGCATTTAGAGCAAATCTGACAGGGGTAAAATTGTTTATCAGGTCAAGATCTATCTGCCCTAAAATTTTCAGATGAATCAGACAACCTGTTGTTGGGTTGCTGCCCCTGAATTGGTAATTTTAGGGAATTTTTGCTGTTTTTGGTTATTATCTTGAATATTATTATAGATAGAGATAAACTGTAAACAGCAATAATGTTCAGCAAAGTAAGATTTACAAATAAGTCAACATTACCAAAATGGTCAGTTGACCCCTTTAGGAGTTATTGACCTTTATAGTCAATTTTTAACCATTTTTCGTAAAGATTAGTAATCTTTTACAAAAATCTTCTCTGAAACTACTGGGCCAAATTAATCCAAACTTGGCCACAATCATCTTTGGGGTATTTAGTTCAAAAAATGTGTGGCGTGACCTGGCCAACCAACCAAGATGGCCGCCATGGCTAAAAATAGAACATGGGGTAAAATGCAGTTTTATCAGGTCAAGATCTATCTGCCCTGAAATTTTCAGATGAATCGGACAACCCGTTGTTGGGTTGCTGCCCCTGAATTGGTAATTTTAAGGAAATTTTACTGTTTTTGGTTATTATCTTGAATATTATCATAGATAGAGATAAACTTTAAACAGTAATAATGTTCAGCAAAGTAAGATTTACAAATAAGTCAACATGACCGAAATGGTCAGTTGACCCATTTAGGAGTTTATAGTCAATTTTTAACCATTTTTCGTAAATCTTAGTAATCTTTTACAAAAATCTTCTCCTCTGAAACTACTGGGCCAAATTAATCCAAACTTAGCCACAATCATCTTTGGGGTATCTAGTTTAAAAAATGTGTGGCGTGACCCGGCCATCCAACGAAGATGGCCGCCATGGCTAAAAATAGAACATAGGGGTAAAATGCAGTTTTTGGCTTATAACTCAAAAACCAAAGAATTTAAAGCAAATCTGACAGGGTAAAATTGTTTATCAGGTCAAAATCTATCTGCCATGAAATTTTCAGATGAATCGGACAACCTGTTGTTGGGTTGCTGCCCCTAAATTGGTAATTTTAAGGAAATTTTACTGTTTTGGGTTATTATCTTGAATATTATTATAGATAGAGATAAACTTTAAACAGCAATAATGTACAGCAAAGTAAGATTTACAAATAAGTCAACATGACTGAAATGGTCAATTGACCCCCTAAGGAGTTATTGTCCTTTATAGTCAATTTTTAACAATTTTTATAAAATTTGTAAAGTTTTACTAACATTTTCCATTGAAACTACTGGGCCAAGTTCAGTATAGATAGAGATAACTGTAAGCAGCAAGAATGTTCAGTAAAGTAAGACGTACAAACACATCACCATCACCAAAACACAATTTTGTCATGAATACATCTGCTTCCTTTGTTTAATATTCACATAGACCAAGGTGAGCGACACAGGCTCTTTAGAGCCTCTAGTTTGTAGTCAATAAGATTATCTTTGTGTAATATATGATTCTGTGAGTAATAATAAAATTTATTTCCTTGTTTACAGGGAAACTTTGACAATGATGAATTTCATGGTCATGGTTTGTACAGACATATATCAGGTGTTATATACGATGGTATGTGGCTGAAGGGTTTCCCTGCTAAGATGGCCAGTAAACTTCACATTGTGGTAGAGAATACACCCATGGTTATTCGACAGGGAACACCTTTTACAATTACAGTACAATGTCTGAATGATGAGAATGAAGTGGTGGGAGGTAATTACTATTATTGTCCTTTACTTCGCCTATATCACCCTGCTCAGTCGCTCCCTAATTCTCATATCACTGCTTTAAGATGAGAGCAGCCATTTTCAGCGACATCACAATGTCTGAGGAGAATTTATCAGAGATGTCAAAATGTGTGAGGAGACTTTATCAAGCTTGCTTTCATCAAGGGTAAAACTGTCATAGGAAGGGAAATAAGACAAGTAATAGAATGATTAACAGATAATTCGGTTTTCCTTCCTATAGATATCGTAAAATATCAGCCGCTCATCATAATGTGAAACTTTTTGCTCATTTTTTGTGCTCACTGGCTAAAAAGGTTCACATTGTTGCTTCCAGTTGATATTTAATGATATCAATGTGTAGAAAATGTGATTTTCTATTCATTTCAAACACTCATGATAATACAACACTTAATGGAGAAACTAATGTTGATATAAACTTGGTAGTCCTGGGAACCTCACATTTATTACTTGAACAAGTTTAAATATTCCCAATGTGCTACTTTGCACAGTGGTACTTTGTAAATGAAGAAAAACATTTCTACTCTCATGAATCACTAAGTATGGCAACAAAATAAAAATGTTCTCATTTATATTCTGTTTGAATTTTGACATATCATTGTATTGTGATAGAAAACATAAGATTTAAATGTATTGACCTTTGACCTTTTTTAATTATAGATGAGGGGCGAGAGATCCAGATTACAGCAGGATTTAAATATTATCAGCCGTCGAAAGGTTCTGCTCTCTTTGATATGATAGAGGACGTAGAAGACAAACCAATAGATACACCATTGTAAGTTACTGTAACCCAATATATTTTTGGATACTTTAGTTTTGTGTGTAGCTCTTGCAATTATCCAGCTAATTAATATCTGAATCTTCAGACATTTCTAGACAGTATAAAAAATAAGAAGATGTCTTATTATTGATAATAAGTCAATTTTCAACCAGAGACCAAGTTATGTTTACGGAAACACTATAATTTACAGTTCTGCCTTCAACAATGAGCAAATTGCATACTGTACAGTAAGTTATAAGAGGCCCCAAAATGACAAATGTCAAACAATTCAAATGAAAAAACTTACAGCTTGGTTTATGTACAAAGCAACAATCAGAAAAAAATGATATACAGTAACAAACAACAACTAATGAATAACAAGTTCTCTAATTTTTGTGTTATTTTCACATTTCCTGACCGGTGTGAGAAAAATATTTCTCCTCACTAGTGAAAAATCTGTTCTCGGCAAATGATTAGTCGAAATTTGATTATGACGTCTAAATGCTTTGTTTTCTTCTGAATCTTCCTATTGTGACGCCATGAAAATAGGCGGCATGGCCTGATGACGTCGCGTATAAAGAACACAAGTTTCTGAAAATCTTTGAAAAAGAAGGATAAAAATCATATTAGAGAAACAGATTCCGACACTATAACTCGTGTATTACGATATTTCTCCACTCTCGACAGTTAAATTTTAGTTATTTAAAGTGCTCGACAAGCCTTGCGCTTTAAATAATAAAATTTAACTGTCTCGAGTGGAGAAATATCGTAATACACTTGTTGCAGTGTAGGAATCTATATTTCCTGACTTGGGACAGACACATAAAGAATTTATATATGCCACAACACAAATAATGTAAATCATTACATGAAGTTGGTCAACAGTTGAATATAATGAATTCTTGAAGAAATATTTGTTTAAGAATATGAATTTAAACTTGTACAGTGGTTATCAAGTAGTACATTACCCACTGACCAATCAGGAGCAGGAAAACGATGGACCATCAGAAGAGGATGAAGAACAGGAACTGTCACAATCTCAAACACAACTAGACCTGAAAGGTTTGTCATCTATTTGTTTATGTGTTTACTGTGGATTCATTTATATTTGTGGATGCCAATTGTTGTGGATGGATGAAGACTAGTATTTTTGTGTTGCTTGTGCAAAGTTATTTAAATCATGTCAAAATGTTCATATAAGTAACATTTTCTGTCAATCATGAGTTTGTATTTTTGAGTGTAGAGGATGATTCTATAAGTCATTCATCCACAATTTGGAATATATCTTTGTTAGATGTCATTTGTAAGTCTGTAATCTGTGTTCAGATCTCAAACCAGTAAAATTATATAATATGATAAAATATTCTCTTGAAGCATTCTATTTAAATAGCCTAAAATATTGTTTTTTTAGATTTGGATTTTTTGTGAAGTGAAGTTTGATATTGTATTATTCAATATCATGAAAAACACATGAAAAAAAGACTTTATCCACCAACAGAACGAATAGAAAAAATGTCATATTCCTGACTTGGTTTAGGCATTTTTTGTTATACCTGGATTTATGACAAGCTAAACCTCCCACTTGAATGACAGTTGTTTATTGTCTTATTATATTGACAATGAATTGATTAAGTTATCTGAGTCTTCCATAATTGGGGGAAAATAAATACACAAGTAGAAGTCTTTAATTCATTTCCTATCCTAAATAGTATTCTTTTTCAACAGAAGATGAAGATGAAAATCAGAACAATAAAGAAGAAGAGATAAAAGAAGGAGAAGATGGAGAGAAACTGGCAGAGAATGAGAAACAGGATGATGAAAAGGAAGATGGCGTAGACAACAGTGGGGGTGGGGTAGAGGAGCCTGATGAAATTCCTAATAATACAACAACAGGTAAGGGTGTAGATAACAGTGGAGTAGTAGACAAAAATCTTACTGTTATGATTCAGGTTTTTAGATTCTGCTTACCACCATTATGTTGGCCTCTGGTAAAGGCAATGAAATTGAAAGTTAAATGGAAATTCATTTATTTAACTATATTGTTTCAAATAATTATATCAGTATAACACATACAAAAGAATTACAACAGTTAAAGTTAATCAAACATTTGCTAGCATTTGACTTATCTTAATTTCACTTAATGGAGGAAATCATAGCTTGAAATGCTGTATACTGATTTTTGTGCAAGCATTCCTCTATTTATACTTTTGTGTCACCTAAAGTTATTCACACACAGAAACTCTCAAGATAATGTTTTGCTGATACAGTGAAAGTTAATGTAAACAAATATAAAAATGAACATTTACACTATTGGTAAAGTAGATTGACTAAATTAGTTAATAATATTAGGGTCTTGTAAACCATTATTAGGAAAATTCTGAACAAAAGACATATAAATGGAGCAAAGTTTATAGAGACAAATATTAAAACTAACATAGGTAAATTACATAAGTCAAAACTGTAGTAATAAAATTAAACAACAAATGACTCAGGCAAAACACCTAATAAGAAAAAATCCCCAAAAATGAGAATATGCAACAGTCATGCAGATATCAACAAATACAACAAATTTAAACCGTCTTCCTTTCCTGTACATTGTCTTATGTAAAAAATGATATTGATTCCGTGTTTTTAACTTTTTAGTATTTGAATTTATTTATATCCACTATTTACAGAAACAGAATCCGTTCCACTTCCACCTCCAGTACCTAATTGCCGATCAGAAGAGGGTGTCTGTGTGTGGAATGAAGTTTATCTAGCACCAGCGCCACCTATGTACAGACCTTTTGTTGCTATGGAAGAAGCAGAGAATGACAAGAAATCTTCATCAAGAGGGAAACCAGCTATCAACAAAGGTGGGAGAATTAAGTTCTTTATTGCGAGTTACAGATCACAACTAGTGTTGCTATTTATGTTAGTAATTGTAATACCATACCCATCTATCACTATTTAAACACTATTAATGTTGTAGTTTTTTTCAAAAGGAGTTAGGCAACCATTGAATGATTATTTATAAACAGTTTTGATGGTCTTCAGAGGAACAGCAACTGAAAGCGATAAAGGAAGATAATGGATAAAGATAGGCATGATGTTGATTGTGGACTTGAACAGATTGTTATATATTTACATGAATTGTTATTTTGTATTGTGTAGGCTATTAACTCCCATATTCATGATTTTGTAGACCATTACGTCACAACATAATGTATATTGTTTTATTTTTAAAGTAGTGATAATGGAAATCTCCATGTAGGCTGTCAATTAATTAATGATTGTGTTTACTGTTTTCATGATTACTGTAAACCAACTTATTTTCGCAGATACTTTAATTCGCGTTATACCAATTCTAGTCCATTTCGCGGCTTTTAAAATTCGCGATTTTCTTATTTACTTGATGTAGATTAATAAAAATTTACTCGTTCGCGACGATTTATATTCGCGTTATTTTTCCTCTCGCGAAAGTCGCGAAAATAAATCGCTCGCGAAAATTAGTTGGTTTACAGTAGTTCTTAGCTGCAGTTTAAGCTAATATTCTTATTTTTGTTATTTTCTATTTTCTTGGTTTATTTGATAAGCCCATATTTCAATATAAACATTACCTTATTCAAAGTAGCCTTACAAATGTGGTGCACATTTTTAAATAACCCACTATGCTGGTAATTCAGTGTGCACCACATTTTTTATTTTATTTCTTCATAGACAGAAAAATTTTACAGTCATTCCTTATAATTTAATTCTGAATTTCATTTATAAGGAGTAGATTTTGAAGAAAAAAACGTCCGTGACGTCACAGTCACATGACAAAATTATGTCTATTAGCTTATAGAAAAAAACACTTTCGGCCAATCAGAAGATGTGTAACATTCAAAATTAAATATTACCTGATATTACTATGACATAGATACTAATCATATTCAAAGTTTTGCAGCAATCAATTTCAGGAGATATAAAGAAGTAATATTTAGTTAAAAGTTTTGCTATTTTCAGATGATAGAAGATCATCCATTGGTATGTTTTCTCTCATTGTTATCCCAGTTCTATTTGTCTGTCTGTCCAAACATACAAATAATCAGTAAAAGTAATTATACATGTTCATTTTGAAATCAGTCTTTAAAAATGCACTTCATGTACTTTGTAATTTTCATTTAACATTCCAGAAAAAAAACCACAATTGTTTGATCTTACAATAATTCAAGATCTTTGAGTTACATCATGTTTTTTTCTAACATTACACAGAAATTTGTTTTATTGTTTATTGACAGTAAGTTGATTTGATCACCATGGATATTCTAACTTTAGATGATTGTGCTTCATTTTATCCTTTGTGAAGAGGCTTATTTTAGCAGAGAATCAATTTCATGATTTCAAAATTCAAATGTTTTTTGGACGTTTTAATTTCACATTTTTGTATCCCTTTCTCTTTTCTAAGTTGAAGATGCAGTTGACATGAGGAAATAAATTGAATTAAGAAATTAGTGAAAATTAACCCCTCTTAAATATTTCTATTCCTATTTCACAGTATGTTCCTAGAATAAGAATTGTATGTTCAAGAAAGGTTAATCTCTTATGAAGAGAATTAGGTAATATCTTCGGAATAGAAATTTAACAAATATATTTTATTTTAGTGATAATATTTTCATGAACATCATGTTAGAACTTATATTTATTATCGGTAATTGATAGCTAGATTACTAAATATGCTGATCAAATCATCAAGATAATTCAGGTTATGTTTAATAAAACAGTCAAGAGGCATAGCAAGATGTGTATTAATTAGCAGTTTGATAACTGTCTTTTGTGATACTGTTACATACATAAAATGAATAAAAGGATACATATAATAAAAAGTTAATTCAAATACAAGATACAAATTATACTTCAAATGTTTCATCATTTATTGATTTGGCAGATTTATCTACAGATCTAATGCTATGTCTCAGTTCACAAGTTGTCTCCCTTACTTGATATAACCACTTGTAACAAAATCAATGTAACAGTCACAAAAACAGGTGAGAATGGTTGTCTATCACAGTTATTTATATTGCTGCATTTAACATTAATTATTATGTGAGAGATATATTTGAGAAGAAATATAAGACACAGTGTAAACTGTCATCAGATATTTGCTGTATATTTCTTTTTTTTGAGATATAACTACTGGGTTCTTTCCAGATGATGATATGTCATTTATGGAGAAAATAAGTCTGTGAATGGAGATTCCATTGTAATGAATCCTTCTTGTTTTTTTCACGCCCTTATATAACATTGCATCATAATTTTACTAAGTATATGTTAAAATGAGACCAAACTGAATCATATTTTGATAGAATTTAATCTTTTTCATTGTTTTAATCTGAAATAAAAAGATCTGAGTATTCATTTATTTTTCGTGATCCCATTTTTCCTGGATTGAGGAGAACTTATAATTTTGTAGTTTTGTCATATTATATATTTGAACCAACAAAAATTGGTATCCCAAGAATAAAAATTATCAACTGAAATAATTTAGCATACAGGAAGAGGAATTTTAAATGGGTGTTTTAATTCTTAATGTGATAAAATACTAACTACCTTAAAATATAACGATACATATCGAAGAGATACAAAATGATTGATATTTATCATTTCAAATAGTTTCAGAACAGAGAAGGCAGACAATTCATGATCCTGGTAAAACTATACAGTATTCAAATCCTACCTGAAAATAATCCCCTTAGTCTTAATAGATATAAAACTAACAAAATTAAAAGTTTTATAATTTATATGCATGCATTCAATTTGGTATACTGGTGTCCTGTTCATTTCTACATTATTACTACCTGTTACCTTGTTCTATCTTTCATTAGGTTGAAATTTCTTTCCAATTTATTTAAATAACTACAATGTGTTTGAAAAAATGGCAACAACCTTGTTCAGACTATATTTCTGCATGCTCATGATTCCATTAATGTAACATATTCTGTCTCTCCCTCTCTCCTTCTCTCTCTCTCATTAAATAAAATATTGTTAAACTAAACCAAATTCAGTCCTTATCCTGTATTTAACACATTTTCATTCAGGAATAACTTAGTCTATAAGATCATTTTATCCTAGGTAATTTACATGAATAATATAATTAGTAAATTTTATATATGAAATATGCAAAGAATGTTTCAGTTAACTAGGGAAATTAAAACAATGTATTTTGCTTAATTGGTTTTTTTTTTTAATTATAATCAGAATCAGAATAATTTATAATAAGCCTGAATCAAAATTTCATAAAATTATTAAATTCTGTAGCATATGTTTTATTTGATCTTTTTTTTCTGTATTAAATTTCATAATGATTTCCAAATAAGGAGCTATATTCATCTTTGATACTGTCATATCCCCTCTAAATATGTTTTCCTACAAAATTTTCAGGTAATATCGACAGAAGAGGATCTGTTAATAAGGGTAAATATTTACAGGCATTACAAAAATTATTTGGAACATGTTCAATTTTCTGACAAAAACAAATTTTGTGGATTATATTTTTTTTACTTTTTTCAAGCACTTCAGCTGAAGACTTTTTAATCCAATGGTATTTGAATTGTAAATTAAGTATCCCCTGCACAATCCATAAAATTTGTTTTTTTTACCCATAATGCATTAGACTTAAACAGTGAATGCATTGAGTTTCTTTGTGACACTCTATCTAAACACTTTAAAAAGTTTTAATGTAACTGCATGCAATGTTTCTAGATAGTTGTAGAAATGTTTGATAGAATAAAGAATTGAAAGGTAGTAATAATTTGTTGTTCAGTATTTTAAGATCAGTCCTGCTCAAAATGACTGTTTCCACTCATAATCAATTTATCTATTCATCTCATTAAAATCAAATATTTATGTATAAACCATAATATATTCATTACATTATTCAGGGAAATATAGAATAGCATCACATTGGTATCTCTCTACTGATAATTAATTTAATACCATATAAGATATATTTCAACTATAATGTGTATCGACATTTCATGTGTATTTTAGTATAGACGACAAATAATTAACCATCGAGGTGACTGAGTAAACTGAATATTTACTGTCAGTACTCTTATATTTTAATACTAAAAATGAATAAAGGTAAATGTTGAGTATAAGTAAATCTTTTCCAGGTGTCGTCAGACATAACACATGTAGCAGCATCAGTCCTGGTAAATCTTTTATGAGAATGAGAATGTTACTATCACCTTTGTTGTTTTGTTTTGGTGACTGTAGCAAAGTTATTTTATAACTGTTATTTGTTGTATTTTTTGGTTTACAAATGTTATTTAAACACATGTTGAATAGGTACACTACACATTCAAATAACACATGTTTAATAGGTACACCACATATTCAAATAAAGGTATGAGGTATAAAGGATTATTAGGGCAATGAATAATCTTTGATGGTGTCCTCCAGTTAAAAAATTATTCACCCAATGAATAATTGGTTTATCCCTTTCAAAAAAATAAATAAAAAGAAAGTGGTAAAATGAAAAATAATGCAACTCACTTTTGGGAAAATACAACATTAAGTTCTGTCATGTCATATTCACACACAGAAATTAACTTTTCGGCATAAATAGATTTGCATGGGGATGCTGCCAAAGGTGATTATTTATGCTATGTTTTTACTACACAAGATATATGTATAACTTTGTTGTTGGTATGTAAATTAAACACACAGATTTATGTCTGAAATTTTTTTCATTACTGTCTGTTTTTAGAGAGAAAGTTGATACAATATTTTTTGGTCATAGTTGTCAAATGTTTCATGTGTGATGCTAAAAAAATCCCGGGAAAAGTGTTATTATTGTCCTTAGCAGGTAACTCAAATTTGGTACAGATCATTATGATATTGGTTATTAACTTGATTTATGTAAACTAATTGAAATGTTTTTGTTATCCATACAGGAAAAACATATACAGCTACAAAATCCAATTCAATTTGTAAGATTCTGTTATTTTAGACCACGACACTGAATTGTGTTATTTTAGACCACGACACTGAATTGTGTTATTTCAGACTATGACACAACCAGCCTCTAATACCATGATTGTTATACTAACAATGATATTTTTAAATTAACCATTTGGGCATCTTGAGGACTATGGGTAATAATATTGTTCAGCACCAAATTAAAAACATGTAACGTCACACTATTAATTACAAGGTTTTGATACCAGTGCTTTTGAACATATTACCCATAGTCTTTCTTGTCTGATATTGGGAATGATATCGCAACCAAATACAAACTCATTAATGTTTTCTCGCAGGATTGCAAAGAGTTGTTACAGCAGCAAAGATTCCTTCAATTTGTAAGATTAAGATGCATGTAGATTGACTGTAGAAACCAATATGTGGTCTTACATTCCTTATCATCTAATGACTTTAATTCCTTTGTTTTTCTTTCCTCCATTTTTAGGAGAGTTGTCTTTCTTGGTGATCGTTAGTTTTATTGTCCTGTTTTAATATTACTGTATCTGTGGTTTTGACAGAATATTAAGATGGTTTATACATACAAATCGCTCTATTAAGAAGAAAATACCTTTACAAAGGAAAGATAACTCTCACTAACTAAAATGAGGAAAGAGAAATCAGACAATATGCCCCTAATGTGAATTGAATTTTAACTCAATTACAGATTTGTTTTCACAGATGCATACAGATTGTCATGTTATGCCCTGCACCTTTTTACACTACCCAAACTTGATCTTTTTAACAAAATCTGTTATTAGTGGTCAGTCATTTTAACTTTTTTTTTTTTTTTTTTTAACAACATAATATATTTATTCATCAAATATGCTTGTTACATTGTTACACCAAGAAACCAAGCTTTTCTTGATGCATCCTGTAATATTCCACCGATTGCCCAGGTTAGCAATCAGCTGCTGGTATATATGTATATATTATAATAATATGTATAAATTTCTTGAAATACAATTATTCAACATTTTAATACATTATGTTTTATTCTATCAATCGTCTAAACTTCTTTTTAGTGACTTTAGTAATGGATTAAGTTTCATTGTTCTGTTTTCGTTGTATCTTTTTATGTATTCTCGAACAAAAATTTGATAAACATTTACCTTTGTCAATTTCTGATTAGATACATAATATGATTTGTATATGGAAAAACCTAAGATTGTTAGGAAATAATTCAGACCAAAATAATTTTTGTCAAAAATTTTATATCCAAAGACTAATTGCTTTAATGATACTCTAAAATTTAAATTTGATTTTATCATTAACTCATGAATACTTTTCCAAAATTTTTCTAAAAATCGACAAGAAATAAAAAAGTCATTTTAACTAACCCTTTTAATTGGTGGCCAGACATTGACATTCTTATAATTTTTTCTATTTTTATAATTTATTGAGAGACAGATAAATTATTTATTTATTATATGCAATTGATATAAAAAGGAATTTTGCAGTAGAAACAGAATTTGTACAACAAAAACAATTAATGATCTCTTCAACTGATGGTAGTAAAACAAATGTTTTGATAGGCCACTAAGTATTGTTATTTATGTGTAATCTATTAGAAGTTGTTAGATTTCATTGTAAAAGCCAAAGAATGTTCTGTCAGATTACAGTGTAACCTTGATTTGTTGTTATTTCACTGCATTTTATAGTTGAATCACTATTAACCTGTTGTTTATTTCCATGTCCTGTATATTGCTTTAAAATGTGTTTTAGGTTAATAACGTGTTAGTTTAAATGATTATGCATGGAAAATATTTTACTCAAATAAGGATAAAGAATTTTTACTATTAAAAAATGGATGAGTTTTCATGACTACCAACCAGTAGACCATCAAATTATTGAAAAGCAAAAAAAATTTGCCGACGTAGATGTTGGAAAAGTTTGTAATCAAATATACAATAAATTATGAAGGATTTATTGGTGACCACTACGAGTGATTGGTCCCAAGCAATTACTCAAATATTTTAGCTGTAACACATGAATGGATTTCTTGACAGTGGTAAACACAAAGGGACAATTGGCACCATACAATATTATTTCCTCATTTAAGTTCAATTTTCATTTTCTGTTTAATTTCAATCATTTAAATTTATAAATTAAAATAAAAACTGATTGTGACAGACTTTAGTCACAATATTTAAAAATATAAAAAAATAGATACATGATTGATATTCTCAAAATGAATGACAAGGAATTACATAAAGCTGATTTTAATGTTTATATGATTTTGTTTATTCCTTTCAGTGGATAAAATGAGAAGACAGAAAGAAAAAGCATTAGAAGAGAAATATGCAAAGACAGGTTTGTTGTTTTATACAGAATAAGAAAATAGATTTCCTACAATACCAGTACCACTTTTATTCTACTGCCGATATAAACACATATTGTAAACTACTCATTCAAAGTTCACCTTACCCTGTATTTGCTTAGACAATTTCTATAGACTATGTAATTGTAGGTTGTATATAGAATTGTAACTTGAATATTAAACTTTAAAGGAGATGGCAAATGATTCTGACATGCATAATAATTTTGGTTGGAAGCTGCTATATTCTCTTAGTTCCATCCTTCCACCAAGTTACAACATGTAGGTACCTATTAGACCCATAGAAATGAACTCAGATATTAAACAATGGAATGGGGGATGGGGGAGTTATTGTCCAAAATCCTAAACCCAAATGGCTACAGGTTGGGTTTTTTCACAATGCATGGCCTAACGATCAACTTTTTCTCTGTAGAACACTTTTAAAAAGGGGCACTAGTCACGAGATGTATAAAAATTCTTATACCTTTTTTTCTTTTTTGCTCAGTCAATAGTGAAATGCAAATAGTGAAATAATAATTAGCTTTTAACAGCCAGTATGGTTCAAGTTTGTCAAAATAAGCTAACAAATATTGATTATGAATTATTCACTTGCAAGTGAATAATTCGACGTCATTGAATCCGTATTCATGTGAACTTCAATTTAAGCCCTTAGCTTGAGATGGATAACACGTGAATTGTATGTGTAAAGTTATTTAAAGGAAAAGAATGTCAACATTGAAAGTGAAACAAAGATAAATCATTTGATTGACTGATTCGATCCACAAAAATTCATTCTTATACAGGTAAAAATGATGATAAACATTTATTTTTCATCTATATAAAATTAAATAGACATAGAATTATCCAACAGCTCGAGTTTGCTCAATCTATTTATATCTATATTTATGTTTATATCACTTATATTGTCATCGCATGACTTTAGAGGTCAACTCAATAATTAATTAGATGATGTCTTAACTAAAATACACATGAAACGAAGCTACGTAATTTCATGCTTGTGCCCTATTTATTAATTATTTTAGACCTTTAATAGCTTGGATAAACGTTTTTCATTGTTATAAATAAAATATGAGAATTTGATTAAAATTGGTGAACATGAATTTGACATCTAATGCCCCTTTAAACAAGCTTTTCTGTTATAATGATTTTAACCATTTAGAGTTACCTCCCATGTCTAATGTCTTTTCAGGAGAGTATGTGTTGATGGTTCATGATGTTACAAATCCACCATTCCTTGGTAGAACCATAGAGCCTGCTTTCTTGCTGCTTAAATTGAAACGCCCAGAAGCCAAGAAACGAGCAAAGAAGGAAGGAAAGAAGTAAGTATATAGTTTCCATGGTTACTCTTTTAATTAGCACTGGGACATGCAAAACTGATATAGGATACATAAGAAGTAATGAAGAAAGGAAACAATGATTTTGTCAGAAAGTATGCTGAAAGTTTGAAAAAAAGATACTTATAGATTATTACATAGCATTTTCCAGGTATTGGTCCTCAAGTCCCATATCAAGCCAGAGGGCTGATACCAGGGCCAATATGGAAAATGCTATGTAATAATCTATTTATCACATATTTTTGAGTGTTTTTGATCGACAGGTTACCAAAAGGGAAAGTCAGGGCACAATATGGATTTTCAGGGGCTGATATGGATTTTCAAGGGCTGATATGGGTTTTCGAGGGCTATATTGATATTGGCCCCAAGTACAAATAACTGACCTTAACTTCCAGCTATTATTGGCCATGCAAAAACGTCCATACTAATACAAAATGTGTGATAAATTACAGTACTAAACAAAAATAAACCAAAGTTACAGGGCAAACTTAAACATCAATTAAATAAACAAATATCTCCTAAGCTACAAATGAGCTCAACATAAGGCATTCAAATAATTTAAAAGCTCATTTTTGCTCTTCTTGTTATAAAGATATTTCTTTGTAACTAGTTATCCTAAGATCTACACTGATCAACTGGCTCACCTGGAATCTTTGTGAGCTATTCACATCTTTCGACTCCCATTGTTGAATGTTGATCATAAGCAGTTTCAAAAATTGTCTATATTGCTCTTGATGTAACCAATAATGGCTATATTCATGTGAAAAATTTAAAAAAAACTACACAATGAAGGTCTTCAAATTTATACACAATTTTTAAAATGGAAAGCCATGAAATTATGTCAAACAAAATACCCAATAGATACAAAAAAGATGTATAAGGAAAATGAACTCATCTGTAAAAAAAAAATGGTGTAAATGATGATGATGATGATGGAAGTTTTGAATGACCTTTACTGGTTATACAGCCCTCACACGGTCGAACTAGTGTAGATAACTTCTCTTCTTGTGATCTTTTCCTGATTAAAATAAGATTGTTAAATGTCTTCTTTAAAATAGTGTTTTAGGTTTGTATAATTTACTTTTACTACTTTTATTTTAATTTTGGTGAATTATTAAAAAGTAAATTTATTCATTTTATACAATGTAGAGTTACTCTTTTAATTATTTAAGATATTTCTTTGCTAACTTTTACCTTGTTCTAACCAATTTTATTTCAGCATTAAATTCAGAGGAACTTTTTAAAACTCAACCACCACATTAAAAAAATACCAATTTGTTCATAATGCTTAAATTCTTCATCAAATAAGACTATCCAACAATTTATCACATATTCAATACATTTGTACTTAATTCCAAAAAGTGAAGAAAAACGAGGAACAGATGATTTCAAGGCCAATGTAATCTCTGACATCCCTTCTCCTTTAACTGATTTAATTTAAAAGAAATTTTGAGAAAAAGAAAAAAAAATGTATAAGATATAATTTGAAATATGAGATAGATGCATCTATGCGAGGGTAGACAAAGTTAGACAACTCTATCAGTTGCTTACATAACACATTTAACTAATGTAATTTTCTGTAATACTAAATATTTGTAGATGATTTTAGCTAGATATGACATGGTTTGGTAAGCAGAAGCAATTGTTGTCAACAAATTTAAGTGTCTAATAGTCAAAATATTTTAGTTACATGTATGTCAACATATATTGGTTTTGTAAGATATTTTTTTTTTATAGAGTGTAATTAATTTACCATCCCTTAATTGTTGTTCAAGTATATCATGAAATTTATGTTTACTTACCAAATTCGATTAGTGTCTAAGTATGATAAGTAATTTATTTACATAATTTGATCACTAGCCTGTCTAATCTGAGGTTGTGAGATCAAACAGCTGTTGGCATATTCTACCCAAAAAGGAGTGTCTTGCCATATACTCTAGCTTTACAGACCAAAAAAACTAACTGCCTTGATACAATCAGGTATACTGAAAGTTGTGTTACACACCAAAATTGATACAAACAAACAATTTGCAAACAATGAACTTTAACTAGTAACCTACTTAACCAAAAATGCAGCTATGAGATCAAACATTTTACTCTGGTGTTCAATGATTCAGTTTATGTATGATGGGCAATGATTTGACATGAAAAGCCAGGTTCATTATGTAGTTTGAATGGTTTTTCCCTGACTTTCCACAAATTTATAAGAAAATAACTGGAGATGGAAATTCTTTTATATTGTGAATATGTATCTTCTGTTTAGAAAATAATCATACATGTACAGGTAATATGTAGAAAATAGAATTAATTGCTATGGTAATAAAACACTGCAGAATTTGGGATATTTTATAGTTGTGTGGCTAGACATGATATACCAACACTGCAGTATTGAAATGCATTTTAGTACTTTTGTATTTATTTTTAAAAAACTAAGGTTTGATGTTGTCCACAGTTGTATCATACAGGCCAAAATGAAAAAACCTTATGCATTTAACTGCAGACCTGCATTGAAGGCATGCACAGTATTGTTTTATTGACAAAATAATATATTTTTATTTGATGGAGTTTATAGTGTGTAATCACTGTGATTAATGTTAAAGGTTGATAAATATACAGGGGAAATTATTATTTTGGCATCAGAACCATCAGTTATCATTAAATGGGTGAAATTTTAATCTCATGCACACATCTTGGTATAGTTATCTCCCCTAAAAAAAGACTGTGGGCAACTGCAAACAATATAGCCATGCAGAAATATTTAAGGAATTATTTTTAGCAGCAATAAATTTAGGAGGTAACCAGCAGAGTTTATATCACAGGCTTATTGTAGTTCTTATTTGATATTTGTATTTATTGGTAATCAGAATCAACATATGTGCACATTTATAATTATAGATTCACAGCTTTTATTTTAACTAAAGATGAAAGGTTAATGCTTTATAATGACCACATGATTTTTATTATTCAACATCCTGGTATTGTTTTTATAGTTGTTCCATTTTGTAGTAAAATTTGAACCTAATTTAGTGTTTTTTTAGACAGTTGTAGACAGAGTAGTCTATACATTATATTGAACTTCCCTTTAATGCTTGGGTTTTGTAGTCTAAAATTATTTTTTTTCTCATATATCAAGGCAGTTTTGTTTAAGTCATTTTTTTTACAACATATATAATGCCAAACATATGAAAAGCTGTTTTTTACCAACATATTACATGTATTATGAGAATTTATACAAGATGACAAAACCATTTTGAAGTGAGATATTTTGATGAGTTCTAAAAAGACAGGGGTGTGGATATTTTGGAATTTAAAATGTCAGAAAATTTAGAAAAAAAGAAATATCTTAAACTTAACAGAGGAATAGCTCTGTGAGGTTCTGTTTTTTTTTCTAAAGCTTGTATCACTGAATGTTATACTAGTATTCAAGATACTTAAATTCAGATATTTCTAAAGGTGGCAGCTTTGTGTTCCATAAATTATAAGATGTCAACAAGATAAATAAAATAATGCTTGATTCTATTGATATTCTGTGCGCAATAATGAAAAAAATCTTATTATCTGCTCTGTGGTTGGGTTATTGTATCTTTGACAAATTCCCCATTGCCATTCTCTATTCTATTTTTACTAACCTAAAGTTGTTTGTATTACAGATGGGACACTTCACAGCACATCAGACGTTCTATGGTAGCCACAGAAGGGTCAGAGGATTGATGATAATACAGCCTAGGAATCAATTATAGTCTTTCATTTAACATATTACTACTGCCTTAGTTTAAACTGAATTTATTTCAAAGGGCAAATCCAGCAATTTGGAAGAAATTATGACAAGTGTTTCTTATATTGTGATCATATTAATATGATCAAAGAAATGAAACTTTGCTCTTGTTTTTTATTATTAAAATTTTAGGCTGTCTATTTAATTGTGATCCTTTTTATTTTTTAAGGAGTTTTAGGTTGTTGCAGTTTTTTCAAATGCTTTGGTTTAGTATCGAATTCATAACAGTGTGGCTATGGACATTGATTGGCGCACTTTAAACTGGGACAGATTAGGTGAACGATCGTCTATAACGCCCATTGCTCACGACGTCCTTAATATAAACATTTAAACCGTGGGGTCACCAAAGGTTCTCAACGCCTATATAAAATAATTCGAAATACTAATCAGGAATTTGTGTTTTGATTTATATTGATTAATTAAACGTCCTTTACTTGTGTTTTTGTTATGTTTCGACAATCAATTTTCATAATAAGATATCGCAAAGCCATGTTCTTTCAGAAAAAAAAATGACTTACTGAATGCATGTATTGATTGATTATCTTTTTCGGATTTAACAATTTCGATTGTCGAGTTATGTAATCTTTTAACTTTTATCTGGTCTAATTTTATTTTAGAACGAATGCATAATCCACTTTCAAAAGTTGTGCAAATACGAAACATAAAGACAAAATATACTTCTGCCCTGTCTTTTTCGTACTTGAAAGTTATTGGATAATAAGAAAGCTATTTGGATTAAACCTTGTGAAATTTGCATGCATTTACGTTATTGTATTGGCAAAATGTATCATTTGGTGTATATAGGAAACTTAAACCGTTCTGCTATACTGCTACTATACTTGTGAAAAACACTTGGCAACAGAAACGCATTCATCTTATCTATATAAAAAAAAATCGACCCAATTTACATAGAAATGGACGTCTTCGTGCATTTGTGATCGCAAATAAAATATGTTCCGGACCTTATGAGTATTTGGACCTTACGTGTATGGTTGGACCATATTAGTATACCCTTATGGTCATGATATATGCGTATGGTCCAAATACTCATTTGGTCCGGAACACATACATGATATTCTGTGCGTTGTCGGTCGTCTATTAATTTTTTTCTTTTGTTGATGGATTTGACGTCTTTCTGTGAGTGATTATTTGTTCATGACTTAAAACTTACTTGCAAATAATTTAAAAACAAGACTTGATTTATAAAAATGTCCAAACAAACCATGATTTTTTTTTAAACATACATCACATCCATTGCAAAAGGCTAAAATTCGCCAGGTCTTTAATTTCAACTAAGTGAGTTGACTAAATTAATGTTGCGGACCATTTTCCAATTTCCATGCGGTATCCCTATTTTTTTTTCTCGCTCATCTTTTATGTTTGTTTTTTTCATCCCAAGACCTCTTGGAGCTTTCATTCTATAAAGTGTGTATTTTGCTAATGGTCGACGGCCATACGGGGACCTATAGCTTGATAACGCCTGTTGGTCCCTGGAAAGAATGTGTCTGATTGTCTATCACACTTCATATTCTTATTTTAACATGCAGTTATATCTATGATAAGAATGAAAATTGAATTGTCATTGAGACAAAAACCCAACCAAAGAGCAAAAAAAAAAAAGAAAAAAAAAGCCCAAGGCAACATGTAGATCTTTCGTATCAAGGGAATTGCTATAAATATATTTATTTCAGGTTAATAGTATTAGGCCATACTCAAGTTATAAAATAGATCTTGTCGTCAACTTTTGCAACCAGCTTCTATGTTTATATAATGCACTGTTCATCTTTTTTGGGCTTCGACTTTTCAATTGGACAGACAATAGTTTTTCGATATCGCTCGGGCAAAAATAATCACGAATATAATGCCTACCCATGCATTGAAAAAAACGGGTATAAACTACACAGTGCAGCTTCCAACAAGAATACAAGATTTATTGATTTTCAAAATGCGACCAAAATTAAAAATTTCCTCGCAGCGGAAAAAATTCAACAGTTTGATTTAATTGAAATAAAATAATTGTTATGATTTACACACCGTTACTTTTTCCAATATAAATATTCGAACTATTTTGTTTGTTGTTTCCTTATAAATTTACATCATTTTTAAAAAGACCACGCGTCTTCGATATTTAGAAGACTATAAAAGCGATGTTCATTATCTTTCTTCTGCTGTAAGTTTAATTTAGTTATTTTGTGTCATAATTGCCATCTCGTATGTTTTAAATTTGAATAAAGAAGATTCAGGTTGTCTTATACGTCAATGATACACACAAAAAAGAAGAAGAGCCAAGGCAAACTGACAAATATCTGAATGAACGAATCGATTTATGGTATATAAAAAAAAAACAAAGCCCACATGGTTAGCATTGAATAAATACAAGGCCACTCTTA
Source organism: Mytilus edulis (assembly GCF_963676685.1). Classification (NCBI taxonomy): domain Eukaryota; kingdom Metazoa; phylum Mollusca; class Bivalvia; order Mytilida; family Mytilidae; genus Mytilus; species Mytilus edulis. The sequence continues at coordinate 6,301,284 of NC_092348.1, forward strand.
AATGATCACAACGTAGAAGTTTTTGTTCTCTTAATCAATAAGATATTTTCTTAAATAACGCGGGTCCCTATTAACTTAAAAGTTTTTTTGGTTTTTTTTACCATGAATAAACTTTTTTTTATTATTATTATTTATTGATATCAGCTCTGGACATTAATATTCTTAAAAGTTAAACTGTTGTAAGTGATGTTATAACAATTATTTAAAATAAATTCCTTAAATGATTTGTGAAAAGAAAGTTTCATTTTATGTATCAGAATTTGTAACAAATGATTATTTAAATCCCCACTTGAAGGCCTCCGATAGACTGAGTGAGCATAAAATCATCGCCCACGACAAACAAGTTAAAGGTAAACTTTTCAGTACAATTACTAATAAACGTTTTTCTGTCGTCCACACTGTTATGAATTTGTCTCTAAGTTCATTTTAAGACATTATTTTAATATGCATTTAAGTTGGTATAAACAAACATACTTTGGGTAATAATTCTACTGACACTGGGATGTCCAGTAAATTTGAATACTACAGCCTACAAATACAAGGAGATCTTCAATCAAGTTTTTACTGAAATAAGATCAAGATATGTCTCTAGAATGATGATACAGATTTTCAGTAGTGCTGTAATACGGAGTTAATTCCCTTCAGTGGTAAATATCTTCAGTGAAGATTCATATTAATAGCTGACTTTTGACACACAGTTTCAGCTAAATGTTCATGTTTTATGGCACAATTTATACTTTTATTGAATAATTCAATTCTTAATGTATATTGATGTATGTAGCTGCTAGTCACCTTTTAAGTTTGTCGTTTTATATGTATATAATTGTAGTATTTTACACACTGTGTCAAAGTCTATTTGTAAATCTACTGTAAATTATCACTTTTGCTTTGTAAGGTCAGACTTACTTTCTCAAAATGATATTTATAGGCGTGTCTGTAATGTCCAGAAATGACAGGCATAAAGTGGGATAGTTTCAAAAATAGGGTATATTAAAAAAAAATACTGATGTAGAAAGATTCAATTAAGATATCAAGTAAAAATGTGGTGTGGATTCATTTATTATTTGTGGATACAAAGTTTCAAGGGTTTGAAATTTTTATAAAAAAACATAATGGATACCTAATATGTGCTAATAAATATTTAGAATATATGCATTCCTGGTTTGTCTGTAACTTTGTAAAAAATCCCACAAATATAAAGAATCCTTTGTGAATAATGATAAATACACAGTAAATTATTCTTGATAATTAACTTCTTTATATAGGAATCAAATAATCAATCTGAAAACAGGTGTATAGGTTCATTCATAAATTGATAGTGAACTCGTGGTAGATGTTTTTATGTTTGTTTTTGTCGAGCCTGCAACTTTTGTTGCAGAAAGCTTGACATAGGGATAGTGATCCAGGGGCGGCGGCGGCGGCGGCGGCGGCGGCGGCGGCGGCGGTGTTAGCTAACTTGTTAAAAGCTTTATATTTCAGAAGGTGAAAGACCTGGATGCTTCATACTTTGAATATAGATGCCTCATGTTACGAAGTTTCCGTCAGTCACATGTCCAAGGTCCTTGACCTCATTTTCATGGTTCAGTGACCACTTGAAAAAAAAGTTCAGATTTTTTGTAATGTTGAATTCTCTCTTATTATAAGTAATAGGATAACTATATTTGATATGTGCGTACCTTGAAAGGTCCTCATGTCTGTCAGACAGTTTTCACTTGACCTCGACCTCATTTCATGGATCAGTGAACAAGGTTAAGTTTTGGTGGTCAAGTCCATATCTCAGATACTATAAGCAATAGGGCTAGTATATTCCGTGTATGGAAGGACTGTAAGGTGTACATGTCCAACTGGCAGGTGTCATCTGACCTTGACCTCATTTTCATGGTTCAGTGGTTATAGTTAAATTTTTGTGTTTTGGTCTGTTTTTCTCATACTGTATGCAATAGGTCTACTATATTTGTTGTATTGAATGATTGTAAGGTGTACCTATCTAGCGGGCAGATGTCATGTGACCTTGACCTCATATTCATGGTTCAGTGGTCAAAGTTAAGTTTTTGAGTTTTGGTCTTTTTATCTAATACTATATGCCATAGGTCATCTATATTTGGTGTATGGAAATATTTTATGATCTTTATGTCAGTCGCGCAGGTTTTATTTGACCGTGACCGCATTTTCACGGTTCATTGCACAGTGTTAAGTTTTTGTGTTTTGGTCTATTTTTCTTAAACTATAAGTAATAGGTCAACTATATATGTTGTATAGAAGCATTGTTAGCTGTACATGTCTGCCTGGCATGGTTCATTTGACCTTGACCTTATTTTTTAGGTTCATTGGTCTTTGTTAAGTTATCTTGGTTAATGTTAAGTTTATGTGACAGTTGTATTAAAGCTTAGCTTTATACTTAGGACTATCAACATAATATCAATGATTAGTATAGAAGGCGAGACATTTCAGCGTGTTCACTCTTGTTGCAATTTTGTTCTAGAAAAACCAAAGACTTTTCAATAATCATAAGAAATTTATTTGTTAATAAAATTTTAGAAGTAGCGTATATCTTGTTTTTGAAATTTGTAAAATGAAATCTATCCATCTAATAAAACCTAGATAAAAGTTTTTGAATGTATTGGAAAAAAGTAATGTACCAGAATATACATGTAGTTTTTCAAAAGACAATTTTAGGAACCACTGTCCGCAATAAAGATAGCTGACAAACAAGTTTCCCACCAACACAAAATATTTTTAACAAATATATCTTATCATTTATTAGTTTTAGACCAATTTTTACATTAGTGTCCAGTTTTGTTTTTGTCTCATTGATCTGATTGGCCACATTTATTTTGTATTGGCCCTTTTTCATGAAAAGTTTTCTTATGAAGCCATAATATTATTCTCTGTGGGGTGTTTTAGATTTAAGGAAAGGATATTCATCACACAGATTAAATAGATAGCCCCTTATATATGTAAAGTTTCAGTTGTGATTGAAGTTGTTTTCCATGCAATAAGAGATAGTTGTATAAAATATAATTATTTTAAGTTATTGTGCCTGGTTAATGTTCTTGTTGATATTTTTCTCTTTCTTGTTAAAAAATATATTATTTTATCGATTGTTATAATAACAGATACATTTTTCATATATTATAGATTTTATTTTTTTACATATTTTATATTTTGATTATTTGATTAATAAACATGAAATCAATCTTGTATTTGACTCATCTCCTAAATTTGGAATTTATTGAACATTATCCTGAAATCCCCAACCTTGTTACATTCTAATACAAATTGATGTGGATGCTTGAGTATCTGAGCATACATACGAGCTATGTCACTTGCTAAATTCTTCCTACTGTCCATTTATATCTAAATTATAGGTTAACTCGTTATGATGTTACAACCATGAAACGACAATTTTTATATGTCCATATACAGGACGTGTTACAGTATATGTATATGTTCCATGCAGAAGTAGAAGCTTTTGTATGTATTTCCCTTAGGGTCTTATGTTAAACTAAGTCCCCTGCTGGTAGCAATCTTGGATGATGGTACAAAGTAACAACGCTAGTTCACCACCTCATAAGGAACATTCATGCCATGTTTGGTTTCATTCTATTTAGTGCTTCTCTAGAAGAAAACATTTGTAAGTACAAAAAATGTATTACCGAAAGGATTCTAAGAAAAACTTACTCCCCCTGCTGACAGCCATCTTGGATGACAAATCAGCTACAAAGTAACAACATGTGGTAAGCACTTATAAGTGATATTCATGCAATGTTTGGTTTCATTCCATTTAGTGGTTCTCTAGAAGAAGTTCAAAATGTAAAAAGTGAATGACGACACCGAAAAGGTCACTTGGCCTTTTATCCTAGGTGATCACAAAAGTGGATTTTCCAGGTTTCTGACAGATTTCTATAAACCTTGGTGACTGGTTGATATCTTTTAAAGTAACCTCCTTTTAATTTTTGTCGAGCCTGCGACTTCTATCACAGAAAGTTATGGACAGGGATAGTGATCCAGTGGCGGCACAACTGTTAGCTAACTTTTTAAAAGCTTAATATTTCTAAAGGTTGAAGACCTGGATCCTTTCTACTTTGTATATAGATGCCTTATGTTACCAAGTTTCTGTCTGTCATGTGTTCATTGTCATTGACCTCATTTTCATGGTCCAGTGACCACTTGAAAAAAATGGATATTTTTTTTTATTATTTATTCATAATTTCTGTCTTATTATGATTAGTAGGATAAATATATTAAATATGTGTGTACCTTGCAAGGTTCTCATGCCTGTTAGACAGTTTTCACTTGACCTTGACCTCATTTCATGGATCAGTGAACAAGGTTAAGTTTTCGTGGTCAAGTCAATTTATCAGATACTATAAGCAAAAGGTCTACTTTATTGAATGTGTATGAAATGATTGTAAGGTGAACATGTACAACTGGTAGGTGTCATCAGACCTTGGCAATATTTTCATGCTTCAATAGTTATAGTTAAGGTTTTGTTATTTGTCTTTTTTTTCTTGTACTTTGAGCAATAGGTCAGCTCTATATGGTGTATGAAATGATTGGTTGTTAGGTGTATATGTTAGGCTGGAAATTATCATCTGACCATGACCTTGTGTTCATGGTTCATTGGTAAATCTTAAATTTTCCTGGTTAATATAAAAAAGAAGATGTGGTATGATTGCCAATGAGACAACATTCCACAAGAGACCAAAATGACAGACATTAACAGACATAGGTCACTGTACGGCCTTTAAGAATGAGCAAAGCCCATACCACATAGTCGGCTATAAAAGGCCTCAATATGACAATGTAAAACAATTCAAAGGAGAAAACTAACGGCCTTATTTATATATAAAAAAAAAATGAACGAAAAACAAATATGTAACACACAAACAAAAGACAACCACTGAATTACAGGCTCCTGACTTGGGACAGGCACATACATAAAAAAATGTGGCAGGGTTTAACATGTTAGCGGGATCCCAACCCTCCCCTAACCTGGGACAGTGGTATAACAGTACAACATAAGAACGAACTATAAAAATCAGTTGAAAAAGTCTTAACTCATCAGATGGACAAAAATACAATTTGACGTGGCTGGGTACTTGTACATCCCGACAACAAAAATACACTAGGAACCGATCTGAGAGTACTTGTTAAGTTAAGTTTATTTCTTATATACTGTATGCAATAGGTCAACTCTATTTAAAGCATTTAATGATTGTAAGATGTACATGTCTGTCTGGCAGGATACATCTGACCTTGACCTCACTTTTATGGTTCATTGATCGATGTTTCTTAAAAATACTATGTGAGATAGGTCAACTTTATTTAAGCATATTTGGTGTAAGGAATTAGTATTGGATTAAAAGGTTTGATTTATCTGACCTTGACCTCATTTTCTTGGATCTCATTAAGCTAATGTGATAGTTGTAGTAAAGCTTTATTTTAAGAACTACCAACATAAAATCAATGGTTAGTAAAGAAAGCAAGACATTTTAGCATTTTCACTCTTGTTTTTATGATTTTCTGATATGACATTTGGGAGTTATGGCACTTTATTTTTTGAAAAAGCGACTAGTCTATCATGTGTTTATGGTTCTTACTTTATTACCATTTCTTTGAATTTTGTACTTTTATGTTGAAATTTTTTATAAAAGAGGAAATAGTAAATTGCAAAACTGTTTAATGAGTGAAACATGAACAAATTCATGTGTCACTCATTATAGGAGTTACTGCCCCTATCAATGAGTTTTAACAGTTTTTTGCTCTTTTGCCTTTCTTGAAAACTAAGAGATAAAGGGAGATATAAATATCAAACTTGATGTTTGCTCTTATTGAAAAGACGATTTCATTCTCATGCTGTCAACAGCAAAATGATCCGCAAATGTATCAATATGCTGGAAATTTGTCAATTGACTCATTAGAAGATTTCTTGTCTTATCTTGTGATCAGTCTTTTACTAATTGTTATCACATTATGCAAAAACGGTAAAAGATCAAGAATAAATAAAAGAAGCAAACACGATTAACAAAACTAGAAATACAAATGAGTTAAACTTGTCAACTCATTATAGGAGTAATTCACCTCAGCTGACGATGTAAATACTGAAGATGAAGAGTAACTGTAGACGGCAACATTGGTCAGCAAGACAAGTTCTACAAATAGATAAGCAAAGCATAATACTTTCAAAATTACATAAAGGCCAGTTTATCAAAACCTTCCTGTGTTTTTAGCACATGGTTGTGTATGCCTGGCTTTTAAATAAAATGTACTAAACATCATTGTTAACAACGCTTCACTGAAGATGACTTGTCGTTCGATGATATTGTCAGTTTCACAATTTGAATACGTTTTGGCTTTTATCGTTCGTTTAGGTCGTGCTGGTATGACAAAATTGTCGGCTGGCAGAGCCGGCACCAGACCCCCAACCACCTTAAATCAGAATAAGACGGAGGCTGTGTCTTCTTTCTTCTTGCGTCTCTATTTCAAGTTGTCGTCTCATGTTTGTTATGGACCCTGTTTCTCGACTCCTGTAATTTTTCTTGATGAATCGTATGCCTCTGATTTGGATACGTTCTAATTTGTCAATATCCCCTTTCATATATGGGTTCCAGATTGTTGCGCCATATTCCATTGTCGATCTTACTAGGGATATGTATGCCACTTTCCTACATGCCTCTGGTACGTTCCTCAAGTTCCTCCTAAGAAAGCCCAAGGTGGAATTGGCTTTCTTGCTGATGTTGTTTATGTGGAAACTCCATTTCAGGTCGTTTGAGATTTGGAGTCCCAAGTACGGGTTCACTTGTACCTCTTGTAGGATGTGTTTGTTAAGCGTGTAGAATTTGTCTGTTTTTTGTTTATGGATAGAATATAGCCCTTTTTGGCATTGAAACGCATTCCCCATTTGTCGGCCCAGATTTCTAGTTGTTCCAGATCTGTTTGTAGTTTTTGTTGGTCTTGGCTATTTTTAATTGTTCTGTATAGTAGGCAATCGTCAGCAAATAGTCTTACTGATGATGTTACACTGTCTGGTAGGTCATTGGTGTGGCACAGGAACAGGATTGGTCCTAAGACTGTGCCCTGGGGGACCCCAGAGTCAACTGTTGTTTCGCTAGATGGTTCGCATTGATCTTGCAGTTAGGAAGTTCTTAAGCCATTTGTGATCTGGTCTTAGGCACTTTGTAAAAAATCCGCGCTCTGAATCAAACATTGCTTATTTATCCGTCTGCTGAAACCGACATTATAAAGTTTCCTCATATTTTTATGGACAATTTATTTGTTACGTTTTGGGAGGTGTTGCTCATTAAATAATCGGCATTCCCTGTGAATAAATTGTGCTCCTCTTCAGTATTGCCGATTCATTCCTTTATAAGGTATCTTGTACCTCCCTATATAGGTGTATGTACCTATTTTTAACTTGCATGGTGTGTCTCTATTTGAATTACTTTAATATAATATTTGTCTTCGAAATCAGTTTTATTCGCAGAAAATAAACAAGAAGTTTACCCTTATCTCATTGAAGTATGTATACCCTTTTACGTTCAATATGGTAACTAAATATATTACACGAATAATACTTTTTATATTTATAGGTTTGTGGTTACAAAGTTTATACTGGTAAGCCATGTGATTATATGAATCACGTACATCGTTGCATTGCAAATATATTCATCAATAAATAAACCATCTTTTGTGTTTTTTAGCACAAGAGCATACTTATACATTGTCAATAATTTATAATATATGGGAAGTATTTATTATTCATACATTACCACAAGACTACGTGTTTTCCGTCAAAATAACACTGAGAACGAAATTTGTGTTTTCTTCTACTAATACAATAAAATTGAGAATAGAAAAGGCGAATGTATCAAAGAGACACCAATCGGACTAAGACCAATGGGTCATCAATGCAGCGAGTAAATCTCGAACCCGGAGGCGTGCTTCAGCTGGCCCCTAATCAAAAAAGTATCATAGTTGAGTGATAATGGACGTCATACTTAACTCCGAAATATATAAAAAAAAAAACTAAAAAAAAAAAAAAAACTAAAATTTAAAATCATACAAGACTTAAACAAAGGCCAGAGGCTCCCGACTTGGGACAAAATGCGGCAGGTTTAACATTTTTTTTTTAGACCTCAACCCTCCCCCTATGTATATCATTTGAGTACATTTCACCATTATTTCGTAAATTGACGCATCCGCCATGAGACAGTTGAAAACATAAAACTCCTATATTCCACTACATACATCAAAGCAGCTGTTTATATTACATTAAAAGAGCTCACAGTAGGAGCACTTTGTCAGATCGAGAACTTTCATATCTGACTACAGAGTATGCGATTTGCTTATTGTTGAAGGTCATACCTTTAATGAATAATAAGACATAAGACATAAAGCTTTTTATAGAGATGGTATATACATTACAAGTACAAACATAAGCTCTGAAGAACTTTTTAAACCGAGCTATTACACTGGTGGATAGTTGTCTCGTTGGTAATCATACCACATCTCTTTATTTTTGGTTATAAATAACAATATTGGACATTCACTTAAACAAAAACAATTAAGTACAACGTAAAAAGAACTTGAATGTATATTAATACATATATAAATATTCATTAATATTGGTTCAATTGTCATATAAATGCCTTGATTATGAGACACTATGTTTTCAAAACGCTAGGCATTGTTGTTACTTTGAACAAGTTTTCGCTTGTGGAATCTTGTCTCCATAATTTCTGTATTCTTTATTTTTCTAAGGTAATTCTCTTTATCTTTAGAAATAACGCTTAGTATGTATCTTCATAAAATCATTTTACTATCACATTTTCTGTAATAAGATGAATTATTCATTCTGTGCATAGTTCATTTCTGTAATCGGTATCATAAGGGACATATAATACAAATGTATTACATGTCTCTGGTATCATATTACTTTTTTTGTTAATTTTCCCTAATTGGTTTTTTGCTGAATTTTGTCATACATTGCAACTTATAACAATACAGAAACAGGTCCACAATAAGTGGTGCACTGTTAGTTCCCATTGGAACTCCGATAACTTGACGATATACTGAATCTCCATAAGGCGAATAGAAATGTTATTTAGCAAAAATTTAAGGGCAGTTATAGTATCAAAACAGTTCCAATTGACATAGTTCTTTTGTTTGTTGTTACTAAAAAAAATGACAAAAAAGGTACGCATTCTGACTTTTCAATGACCATTTAATTATATGTGTTTTTTTTAAATAAGATAATAAAGTAAAGTGGTATATAGAGTAGAAAATTAAAAATTTGAACAGATTCGAAGTCACCAAAATAAGCATGCAAATTATCAAATACTTCCAACCAATTTTTGACACTCCCAAAGGTAATTATTTCAACAATTTTCAAATGTCTTATTTGAACTGTGACCACAATTTCTAAAATTTCCCGGGTTAAACTATCGTAAGAAGTCTTCTGAGAGATCTTTCCTGCACTTATTCCTTTTCAAAAGATTTTTTCCCGCTTCGGTTGCAACTTGGGCCAAATGGACACTGAATAGTTGAAATTTGATAGAATGACAGAATAGTAGGATGTTAACCTGTCCAGCTGGATGAAATGTTTATCCATTCGTTTTAGAATACTGACATATTTTGTCTTGATGCCTTTTTTACATATTTCCGGTCAACCTCGACCACAATATTTAAAGTCTCAGAAATAAGTAGCCTGGCATGAATCCATGCCGTATTATACTATATCCTCAAACTTCAACAAAGAAACGGACGTAATTAACGAACGAGTTTAAATTGTAATATGACATATTGTGTCAAATGTAACTTATAATAATCAAAATGTAAAAAGGAGGCAAAAACAAAAGACAACATCACACTGGAAAAGGAAAATTAACATTAAAGAACGAACAATCGACTCATTCAATTGTCGTAAAGTTTTTGCACAGTTTTCTAGATCTGTGTGCAAGTAAAGTTATAACTACAACATGAAATTTATTAATAAAGAAAGAATCTGAAATTAATAAAAAAAATATTTGCAATAGACAAAGACATATATGTATTATACTCTGCTGTAGCTAAGTATTCGCAATTATTCCTGTAAATTCCTATTTTGTAGCGCGGACCTTAAAGAGGACACCTCTACATTAAAAAACATAACTGTAAATCGCAGGTACTTCCGCGTTAAGACCACAACAAGTTCCAATGGAATGTGTGAGATTGTGATTAATTTAAAAGATACTGGACTCACAAATTGATAAACTAAGCTGAGTTTGATATGTTAATGCTCAATGCGTATAATAAAGATAACCAAATATGTCTAGAAAGTAACAAACGTGTTGGTTTAACATATCACTCCGCAATACCGCCATTGTTACAAAGAAAACACAAAGTTATGTGTATTCGCTATCTAAGGAATGTGTGTAAAATTAATTAATGGAATTTATGAGATTGACATTAAAGTGTGGAACAAGATGGATTTTATTTGAATAATTAGGATATAAACAATGGTAAAATATTGAAGAATTGATCATTTTGAATTATTTTTGGGTAAATATCAGCGTGTGAAACACATTCCTGTGTGTGGACCGTATCAAAACAATACATTAATGATAATGGCCAATCTACAGTCATTAGAGCAGGAGACTGCACGAATCAGAATGATGCAGAGTCATAAGTCTTCACCAGCAAATCTAATATCAAATTCAGATAGATATCTTAAATTTGAAAGCTTAACACAACAAAACAAATTGCCACCAAAACCTGGGGGTCAGATTGAGGGTCAAGTTGAACAAGGACATCAAATGAATCCTGGAAATATTAATGAAATGAATAGAAGTATTTACATTTCTCGTCAAGCATATCCAGCACCTAGTCATGAATACATGTTGAATCAACACTTCTCTCAAAATATGACAGTCACTAACAACCCACATGTAATGGCAAATTCTCAACACAATTTGAATTACAAGGTTGTGAAGCAGGGTACGGATCATTATAATTCCACATTGAATTACAGCAGTGGTGGAGACTCAAAGAATTCCAGTCCGAGGACTAGTATGATTAACTCCCACCCTCCACCACCATATGATCAACAGAAATTTGGAAGTCCTAGATCAAGTTTAGCGAGTCCACGTTCAAGCATTAGTGGCGCCTCATTGGAAAGTAAACATTCAAGCCCAAGAACAAGTTTAGCGGGAATGTCTGGTGTGATGTATGACAAATTTCCTAGTCCGCGAACGAGTGTTGTGTTGTCACAGGATCATGGAGTACCTAATTCATATGGACATACTTTTTATCAAGGTGTTCCACAAAATGTTGCACATCGGAATATGTCTTTAATGAATGAAAGTAGATTTAATGAACATGCTCCTCCACATATTCAACATCATGTGCCTGGTGTTCATATGACAAATAATAATAATGAAATAATTTATCAACATAGACAACATTCGTCATCTCCACATAATAGTGTTTCTAATCTTACTGGAATACAAAACGAGTCCCATATAGGACAGTCCCAAACGTTTACACCTCCACCTGCAATACCTGCACGAGTTCCAATTCACCAGAATGGTATTCATCAAAATCATTTGGATGCTGAACAAACTTTGGCAACATTAACTCAACAGTTGCAGGACAATATGAGAATAACAACGTCTCGTAAGAATTCTTTAGAATCACCAGTACCTAAAAATCCACCTCCTCCATATCATGGTCCTCATAAAACTGAACCTGTGCCAGTTATACCACCGAGAAATCCACGTTATACACAGACATCACAACCTACTTCCCAACAGAGAATGTTTGCTCCGGGGGTGGTGTCACAGTCGTCTGGTCACATTGGGCGTACACCACCGTCAGCAGCAGTTCGTCCTCAAGCTCAATTACCTTACAGTGTAACACCACCTTCAAAAGGTCCCACAGAAGCAGAGAAAAAAATAGCAGCATTAACTCAACAGTTAGAGGATGAATTTGAAAAGACACCACAGGGTGAATATTTTGGTGAGTTTTCATTGCTTTGTGTATGCAAACATAGTTAGTTTTCAATTGATCTAATCTGAAGTTGAGTTGTTTTCCTTGCCACCTCTAGCTTGTTGTGGTTGAATGTACAACAAAAAAAATCAACTGCATTAAACTTTATATGCAAAACAAATTGAAGTACAGACTCCTTCCTGACTTGGCCCTGGCAGGCACAAAAGAATGTGGTGACATTAAACTTGTACATGATTTTGAGAACTAAACACAGTAAGCAATGCTAAGCCTTCCTATGAACCTGGAACAGTGATGACACAGCACATAACTAATGAACAAACTGTCAAATTCAGTCGGTAATTGCTTATACATACATTTACATGTACATGTAATTTATAAGCCATTTTTAGCTCACCTGGCCTAAAAGGCCATGTGAGCTTTTCTCATCACTTGGCGTCCGTCGTCGTCGTCGTCGTCGTCGTCGTCGTCTGTCGTCGTTAACAATTTTTCAAACATCTTCTCCTCTGAAACTACTGAATGGATTTGAATGAAACTTTACATGATTGTTCCTTAGTATATCCTGCACAAAATGTGCGCTTCGATTTTTGATCCGTCAAAAAACATGGCCGCCGTTACTTAAAATAGAACATAGGGGTCAAATGCAGTTTTTGGCTTATATCTCAAAAACGAAAGCATTTAGAGCAAATCTGACATGGGGTAAAAATGTTCATTAGGTCAAGATCTATCAGCCCTGAAATTTTCAGATGAATCAAACAAACCATTGTTGGGTTGCTGCCACTTAATTGGTAATTTTAAGGAAATTTTGCAGTTTTTGGTCATTATCTTGAATATTATTATAGATAAAGATAAACTGTAAACAGCAAAAAAGATCAGCAAAGTAAGATCTACAAATAAGTTAATATGACCAAAATTGTCAATTGACCCCTTAAGGGGTTATTGTCCTTTAATGACAATTTTTCACAATTTGTTCATCATATTTGCTAACTTTAAAAAATCTTCTCCTCTGAAACTACTGAATGGATTTGGTTAAAACTTAGCATGGTTGTTCCTTAGATTATCCTGCACAAAGTGTGTGCTTTGATTTTTGATCCGTCAAAAAACATGGCCGCCATTACTTAAAATAGAACATAGGGGTCAAATGCAGTTTTTGGCTTATATCTCAAAAACGAAAGCATTAAGAGCAAATCTGACAGGAGTAAAAATGTTCATTAGGTCAATATCTATCAGCCCTGAAATTTTCAGATGAATCAAACATCCAATTGTTGGGTTGCTGCCACTTAATTGGTAATTTTAAGGAAATTTTGCAGTTTTTGGTCATTATCTTGAATATTATTATAGATAAAGATAAACTGTAAACAGCAAAAAAGATCAGCAAAGTAAGATCTACAAATAAGTTAATATGACCAAAATTGTCAATTGACCCCTTAAGGGGTTATTGTCCTTTAATGACAATTTTTCACAATTTGTTCATCATATTTGCTAACTTTAAAAAATCTTCTCCTCTGAAACTACTGAATGGATTTGGTTAAAACTTAGCATGGTTGTTCCTTAGATTATCCTGCACAAAGTGTGTGCTTTGATTTTTGATCCGTCAAAAAACATGGCCGCCGTTACTTAAAATAGAACATAGGGGTCAAATGCAGTTTTTGGCTTATATCTCAAAAACGAAAGCATTAAGAGCAAATCTGACATGGAGTAAAAATGTTCATTAGGTCAATATCTATCAGCCCTGAAATTTTCAGATGAATCAAACATCCAATTGTTGGGTTGCTGCCACTTAATTGGTAATTTTAAGGAAATTTTGCAGTTTTTGGTCATTATCTTGAATATTATTATAGATAAAGATAACTGTAAACAGCAAAAAAGATCAGCAAAGTAAGATCTACAAATAAGTTAATATGACCAAAATTGTCAATTGACCCCTTAAGGGGTTATTGTCCTTTAATGACAATTTTTCACAATTTGTTCATCATATTTGCTAACTTTAAAAAATCTTCTCCTCTGAAACTACTGAATGGATTTGGTTAAAACTTAGCATGGTTGTTCCTTAGATTATCCTGCACAAAGTGTGTGCTTTGATTTTTGATCCGTCAAAAAACATGGCCGCCGTTACTTAAAATAGAACATAGGGGTCAAATGCAGTTTTTGGCTTATATCTCAAAAACGAAAGCATTAAGAGCAAATCTGACATGGAGTAAAAATGTTCATTAGGTCAATATCTATCAGCCCTGAAATTTTCAGATGAATCAAACATCCAATTGTTGGGTTGCTGCCACTTAATTGGTAATTTTAAGGAAATTTTGCAGTTTTTGGTCATTATCTTGAATATTATTATAGATAAAGATAAAATGTAAACAGCAAAAAAGATCAGCAAAGTAAGATCTACAAATAAGTTAATATGACCAAAATTGTCAATTGACCCCTTAAGGGGTTATTGTCCTTTAATGACAATTTTTCACAATTTGTTCATCATATTTGCTAACTTTAAAAAATCTTCTCCTCTGAAACTACTGAATGGATTTGGTTAAAACTTAGCATGGTTGTTCCTTAGATTATCCTGCACAAAGTGTGTGCTTTGATTTTTGATCCGTCAAAAAACATGGCCGCCGTTACTTAAAATAGAACATAGGGGTCAAATGCAGTTTTTGGCTTATATCTCAAAAACGAAAGCATTAAGAGCAAATCTGACATGGAGTAAAAATGTTCATTAGGTCAATATCTATCAGCCCTGAAATTTTCAGATGAATCAAACATCCAATTGTTGGGTTGCTGCCACTTAATTGGTAATTTTAAGGAAATTTTGCAGTTTTTGGTCATTATCTTGAATATTATTATAGATAAAGATAACTGTAAACAGCAAAAAAGATCAGCAAAGTAAGATCTACAAATAAGTTAATATGACCAAAATTGTCAATTGACCCCTTAAGGGGTTATTGTCCTTTAATGACAATTTTTCACAATTTGTTCATCATATTTGCTAACTTTAAAAAATCTTCTCCTCTGAAACTACTGAATGGATTTGGTTAAAACTTAGCATGGTTGTTCCTTAGATTATCCTGCACAAAGTGTGTGCTTTGATTTTTGATCCGTCAAAAAACATGGCCGCCGTTACTTAAAATAGAACATAGGGGTCAAATGCAGTTTTTGGCTTATATCTCAAAAACGAAAGCATTAAGAGCAAATCTGACATGGAGTAAAAATGTTCATTAGGTCAATATCTATCAGCCCTGAAATTTTCAGATGAATCAAACATCCAATTGTTGGGTTGCTGCCACTTAATTGGTAATTTTAAGGAAATTTTGCAGTTTTTGGTCATTATCTTGAATATTATTATAGATAAAGATAAAATGTAAACAGCAAAAAAGATCAGCAAAGTAAGATCTACAAATAAGTTAATATGACCAAAATTGTCAATTGACCCCTTAAGGGGTTATTGTCCTTTAATGACAATTTTTCACAATTTGTTCATCATATTTGCTAACTTTAAAAAATCTTCTCCTCTGAAACTGCTGAATGGATTTGGTTAAAACTTAGCATGGTTGTTCCTTAGATTATCCTGCACAAAGTGTGTGCTTTGATTTTTGATCCGTCAAAAAACATGGCCGCCGTTACTTACTGTAGAACATAGGGGTCAAATGCAGTTTTTGGCTTATATCTCAAAAACGAAAGCATTAAGAGCAAATCTGACATGGAGTAAAAATGTTCATTAGGTCAATATCTATCAGCCCTGAAATTTTCAGATGAATCAAACATCCAATTGTTGGGTTGCTGCCACTTAATTGGTAATTTTAAGGAAATTTTGCAGTTTTTGGTCATTATCTTGAATATTATTATAGATAAAGATAAACTGTAAACAGCAAATATGATCAGCAAAGTAAGATCTACAAATAAGTCAATTTGACCAAAATTGTCAATTGACCTCTTTAGGAGTTATTGCCCTTTAAAGACTTTTTTCACAATTTGTTCATCATGTTGACTTACTTTAAAAAATCTTCTCTTATGAAACTGCTGTATCAATTTCAGTCAAACTTAGGCTAAATGAGTTTCAGAGTTTCAGAGTATCTAGTATAAATTTTATATTTCATTTCCTTGTATGTCAAGAAACATAGCTCCTATGGCTAAAATAGAACATAGGAGAAAATGATTTTTTTTTGCTTTTGAAGAAAATAGGACGATTCAAAGAACATTTAAATAAATTGAAAAGCCAAAATAATCATTGATGAGAGATTAAACCAAAAAAATTCAGGTGAGCGATTCAGGCTCTTGAGAGCCTCTTGTTTGTTTGTCAATACCATCAACATATAATTAAAATAAAGGTGTTTTATATGCCCCATTTATGGGCATTATGTTTTCTGGTCTGTGCGTCCGTCTGTTCGTTCGTCTGTCCGTCCGTTCGTCCCACTTCAGGTTAAATTTTTTGGTCGAGATAGTTTTTGATGAAGTTGAAGTCCAATCAACTTGAAACTTAGTACACATGTTCCTTATGATATGATCTTTCTAATTTTAATTAGAGATTTTACCCCATTTTCATGGTCCACTGAACATAGAAAATGATAGTGTGGATGGGGCATCCATGTACTTTGGACACATTCTTGTTCACACTTGCTTGTACCACTTATTTAAATATAAATTTGATGTACAAGTACATTTTGTAGTTTGTCAAAAAGAAAATAAATCAGTTTGTCCTCATTACTGAACAATGCTGAATGTGGAAAAGTTTTATGTATGCATGTATTTACTTAAAGATTGACTCTGAAAGATTCTGTTTTCTTTAATTTTTTTTCCAGTTATTTTTTTGGAATACATACTGTTACATTGTATATAAATCCATTTTTAGTGTTCATCATATTCATCAAGGTGTGAATGACCGAAATCCAGAACTCCAATATGAAATATGTTTTACCATAAAATTTAATTTATACCCAATCGTAGCCTGTAGCCATTCCCCATTTCTATTCTCAATTTTATGATTATAGAATCATTGATATGATTTCCATTGAACTTGATATGATGGTCCACGTTGTTGAATTAGTCAGGATTATAATCAAAAGATTTTCGTAAAATTTTACATGTACAATGTACCTGATCTACATGTACATATACGTTTTAAAAGTTGCATTCAATGCCTATACATGTACATGTATGTGCATTGTATGCCAGACATGTATGTTAGAGGTACATGTAATTATGAATTGCATGAAGTAACTGGTGAATCTGCTGTTTACCACAGGGGATGTTTTTTTATATGAAGGTTTAGACAGATTTGGCACTGGAATAGGTCCCTTCTTTGATACATGTAGGTCAATTATATAAATTTCATTTTCACCATGGCAAGAATTAAATATACTTTCTTGACCATGGTAATAATGGTAAAATGTTAATTGAGATTTGGGTCAGTACTTTTAATTTTTCAACTGGATACAAAATGTATCTGTATACATGTATCAAATATATGCAGTTGCATCCTTTTCAAATTACAAGTATCTTTATCGTTTTTATCCTTTAAATGAAATGGTATTGGAATAGTAAAAAATGAAGAAAAAAGCGGAATATGTGTAAAACAATTTGATGACACATGTGTTGTTTATCTTTTGTATATGTTACATTTGTACATGCATATGTGTATATGCTGTGTTTGATTTACATGTATGAATATTGTGGGAAGCCTATGAACATGATGAACAACACCTATCATTATTGTAAATTATAAAAACATGTTTAACAAAATGGACAGACACTTAGGGTGTACTGTAATCATGTACCAATACCTGCAAAAAAGGTGAACATATACATACATACTGTAGTACATAAACATGATATAAAACTTATTGACCATGTTAAACAGTTTATATTGATATTGATGAAAACATGATCAAAGAGACAAAAGCCTACAGCTATTTTTTTTTGTAACTGAAATCATATGTACTGAATATTTTGAATAAAGTTAATGAAATTATTAGATCTTAAAACAAAATAAGCATTGTTCTTTTGTAATTATAGCCAGACAATTGTATAATTTCTACAATTAAACAGATAGGTGAGATTTAAAAGAGGGACTGGACTGTAAATTCCTACAGTGAAAACTTTTACTTTAGATAGAAAGAGTAAACATGTTAAACTTTATTTAAGTGTGATAAATTATATGCTTGCAGGAAGAAACGACAAACTTGACATTTTTTTAAAAGGTGTCTTGCTTACAATTCTAACCTGGGGATTTAAATTCAATATATATAAGTGATTAAGAGGAAAGGAATTTCCTTTAAATTTTATTTAGTCTTTTAAATTTTTTAAAACTGATCGAACGATAGCGGAACATTTTACATGTATTATAATTCATTTGTTATTACCATTTAACTGTTGATATATCGTTACATGTGCTTTGTGTCATTATACCTGACAAATTTGGGCATACCTGTTTCGTCACATTTATCTGAGGTTTTCTGACTAACTGTAAACATTACGATTAAACCAAGGATGTGACTAAATATTAGTTCATAAGGTTCGAAAGGTAAAAAGTTTGGTGACTACTACAATAATGGTTATTAACAATTTTATGCTCAGCCAAGCGTTACTTCTGGATTTTTCAATTATATGTGTCAGCACCCCTCCTAAAATAATTGTAGGGTAGCTTGAACTTAAGATTGGTAGATTGTAAAAAAGATGAATTTAAGTGTTTGTAAAGTTTTTATTAGATCCTAAAGAGACCTAGGCCTTCAACTTTTAAATTGAAATTTAATAAAAAAAAAAAAAAATAATATGCCTTGACTAGTGAACATTTTGTACAATGGTGTAAAATTTTTGGATTTCAATTTTCATGATTACTTTTTAGTTTCTGAATATATGTGACTGGCAACCATGAAAAATGATTAATCAGAAATTTGAAATTATGTACAAAATTTCATTCTGCACATGATGTTAATTGAATGATGATCATTCATATACAATACATGTATTAGTCCAAATGACATTAGTTTAGATATTTAGTTTATAATGATATTGGCTTGTATTTCTGACAGAAAAAGGGATTTTTAAAAAATAAAAAAATAAAAAATAGCATCCTGCAAACTGTCCATGACAATGTTGTATACACAGAGATTCATATACCAGATACAGAGAGAAAGTCTTACTTTCTGTAATATTATATCTGTTGTATTTGATATCAAAAACTTACATATATTATGTAAATCAAAGCCAAGACCCACACACTTGTATTATAACCTTTCTATAGTACTACTAAAGAAAAAAAAGTTGCTTGTGTATTTGTACTTATCATGCTTATTTTCATATCAAAATCAAATGATATGTTTATGATTTGTTATAACATCTTTATTGTGAATCTGTGCTATAAATAGTATATATATGTATCAATTAAAATCTCATGATCAATGTCAACAGTTGACTGTTTGGTAGAGAAGGATGTCTATAAATAAAACTATATTTAAGAATATTGTTATTCTGTATGTTAATTCTAAAGATATTCATATTTTTATATATAGTGTCACAAACATTTCTTTAAGTAACTCAGAATCTCATTAAAAGTAAATATGACTTGATATGTTATCAATGGAACAGTAAATTAAAAACAAAAAAGAAACACAGGAAATAATCAGACATTTCTCAGACACATGCCATCATAGTTCTTACAATAGAAAAAGTATGTTTGTCAGATCACTCACAGTGCTCTCCCCTTCCAAATAGCACCATGGAAATTAACAGCACTGGTTTTCCAAAAGATAAGCACCATTGCCCCTATACAATTTATTATCAAATCATCCAAGATTGCATCATGGTAGAAAATATAGCACCAGGGTACCACAGTTCTTTAAGGCCCTGGGGAGAACACTGCACTCTATAATCATGTCTACACTTATTAAATGTTAAGTTTGATCATAATACAATCAGTAATTAATTTCCAGTAAAATGGTACTGTATACGTAGCACCTTTATAATGAAATGCTCCTACAATGTAGTAGCATCCTGTTTCAGTGTTAGAAGTTATATTAATTGTATTATTTGATTCTGTAGGTCAGTGCTTTAAATGTGGTGAGAGGGTTACAGGAGCTAGTGATGCATGTCAGGCCATGAACAACCTGTACCATACCAAATGTTTTGTCTGTTGTTCATGTGGTAAGTTCATATATACAATAGATTTTCTAGTTAAGAGTGCTGCCGCCAGTAAATGCACCTTACCACATGTTGTTTGTGGTGTTTATATTATATATACACCTAGGAGGTGGGAAGTAAGAACATTGTAAACATTGTTTATATTTTCGATGACCTTAGGTTATTTGCATGCTTAAGAAGTGACGCACAGTGAATTTTTATAATCGAATTTGAAAAATAATGTGGAAATGCCTTAAAAGGTCTAAAATAAGAACAAAATTGAAAAGATTATGGACACGTTAGTCTTTCAAACCTGTCCCTATCTTGAGACAACTTTGTAACAGAAAACTAGGCAACCAATTCAATTCACCTGAAATTAGATTCAGTCTGTGTTATTATCATAACATTTTAATCCTGATTTGAGATAATTCAGTTGTGAACTGTCAAATCATTCATGTATTAATTGTATAAACATAAACCACTTTTGGTATTTTATGTCATATCAAATATTTTTATACAAAACAATCGAGAAAAATAAAAATTCTCATTCAATGAATTGTTAAATTAAACATTCTGTTGGTTGGTGAAATCTAGTGTAACATGTTTTAATTAAAGACACCAGACATGCTAGAAGGACTTAGTTTTTTATAACATAGCTATAGGCATTAGCTACCATATTCATGCAAACAGAATTGACTCACATTTATAACATACTCATTACTAAATCTTATGTCTCAATCACCACATGATTACAAAAGTTCCATATTTATAGGAAACAATAAACAATGTCTGGATAGTAACTTATATGGTATCCACATTTTTAGCATATTTTTTTACTTTTTGACTTTTTGAATTGTGGAATTTTGCACATTAAGAATCTTACAACTAATTATCCTTTAAAATTTTAGAATATGATGAAATTATCATGGGCTCAATCTTAAATTTTAGAGATATAGCTGTTTTTTTCAATAACTATTTTGCATAATGATATGTAACTAACTTTTTGAGATTTCCTATCTGAAATAATTTTTTTTAGGTCGAACGTTACGAGGGAAAGCTTTCTATAATGTTCACGGAAGGGTGTATTGTGAAGAAGACTATTTAGTAAGTTATACAATTTATCATAGATATTTTTGTATACCGTTATTGTTAGTATCATCAAAATGCAATTCTTCATATTCATGGAACTGCCAATCTTTTTTAAATATTGTGGATTCAATTTTATTTGTTGTAATAGATTGCATATATAGGTAACAGTAAACCAAAAATTTGAATTGTAAAAGAAGTATAAATTTTCAAAATAAATTTACATGTATGCAGACTTCAGCATATCCATGAAATCCTCAATAGACTAGTATATAAAGGTATTCATGAAAATAAGGGAATTTTAGAGAGAACTACATAATATGAGAGGCAAAATGTAGACCCTCACTTTCCTTACAAGTTGTTAAAATGCATTATAAGATATTGATGGACAAACATTGAAACAGATTAAGTAAAAATATTCTTTTAACTTTTTAACTCTTAGACTTATAATGATTATCTTGATTTTAGTATTCTGATAATGATTATCTTGATTTTAGTATTCTGATAATGATTATCTTGATTTTAGTATTCTGATAATGATTATCTTGATTTTAGTATTCTGGTTTTCAACAAACGGCAGAAAAATGTTGTGTTTGTGGTCATCTCATAATGGAAATGGTATGTACTTAAATGTTTGTAACAATTTTATCATTCTCTTTGTAATTTTATTGGGATATAAAAGCATTTAAAAGAATTACACTTTGTATGAACACTTTAAATTTACCACCCTAAGACCATGAATTACAGAAAAGAATCATTCAATTCAAATAATTGCATTTTTAACAACTAAACCAGGAAATTGCAACTGAAATCAAGCTTAACTCGTCTTTTGTTTATAAATTCCTATGCATTGTTTTAAGAATGTCATAGAGTGTGCACATGTAGTCATGAAAGTTGTGTGGGAAATAAATAAATAACACTTCAGTTTAATAGACCATAAGATTGTTGTCTTCTTATCAAATTAAAGAAACAAATAAATATTTAGGTGTCAAATGTAAATATATTTAGTTTAAATTAGAATAATGTGATTCTTTTATGAACATCAATGAAAGAAATGAATCCAGCAATGCAATTAAATTTATTAGAGTGAGAATCATTTTACAAATTTGTTCACTAAAAAGATTTATTGGTAATTCAAATTTATTGTGTCTGGGAGTTTAAAAAAGCTAGTCCCAGCATATACGTAAATTATTATTTTTCATGGCGTGCAATCTATGTGTGTGATGCAATCCTTTGCATTGCTAAATCAGTGATGTTTGAAAACAAAAAATTAGTGATTCCCTTATTAAACATCTATGTAGCTATAGGCTAACACAATATTAAAGGCAGATGCATATATATAGACTACCAAAACATTTCTGCTTACATTATTTGGAGATGTCTTCTTGTACTGAATATATATTTCTAAGACAGAATACTAAAACATGCCAAATTCAATGTTAAAATTTCAATATCTTGCTAATTGTGTCTGCTGGCATGCTATTTTGTATACAGGGTTTATAGAAACGAAACCAACATACTTCTCATTTATATTGAAATCCTATATGATTTTATTTTTGTTGCATTTCAGATATTACAAGCTATGAGTAAATGATAAATGGTTTTGTTTTTGTTTTATTTCAGATATTACAGGCTATGGGTAAATGATAAATAGTTTTGTTTTTGTTTTATTTCAGATATTACAGGCTATGGGTAAATGATAAATAGTTTTGTTTTTGTTTTATTTCAGATATTACAGGCTATGGGTAAATGATAAATGGTTTTGTTTTTGGTTTATTTCAGATATTACAGGCTATGGGTAAATCATATCATCCCGGCTGTTTTAGGTGTTGTGTATGTAATGACTGTCTCGATGGAGTTCCATTTACAATCGATGTAGATAATAAAATTTATTGCATAGAAGATTACCATAGGTAAATTTCTTATACATTGGGATATAATTTAAATTTATTCAAATACTTATTGTTCCATTCAAGGTCCCACAGAGGGCATTTTTAGTCAACAATTATGATTAAAACATACACAATATAAGCAACAACTATGGTATATTATACAGTTTGATATGATCTGACCGATATTGAAAAAGATATGATTAAACGGTTGAATGTACAGTCTAAAGATACAGCTCAGGTTCACATCATCATTATCATTGAAGATTTATACCGTAATGAATAACTGAACTCATTGTAAAGGGGAGGGGTATAGAGGAAACACACATGAACCCCCAAAGGAATTACAATCAATAAAAACATTGAATGTAAATAGTCATATATCTTGGTGTCTTCAGCCTTTCAAAATACAGGGTCAATAGCATGGTCGAGATAAAAAAGAACAATATCAACAATATTTTAACTTTCGCATGATATAAACAAATTATGTGCTTATATATATTACCAACATGAATGTGTATTGCTAAATGTTCCAGTTTTGCACTTCAATATGAAAAAATAAAACATTTTCCTAATTATTTATTTTTTCAGGACATATGCACCAAAATGTGCGGCTTGTGGACAAGCTATAACACCAGTAGAGGTGAGTTATACAAACATGTACATGTATAACTGAATTTATTAACCAATTAAAAGATTCAACTATCCACTAAAGTTCAAAGGCAGTGTATGTAAACAATTATAGGCAACCGTATAGCCTTCAACAATGAGAAAAAAATATACCTTATAGTCAGCTATAAAAGGCCCTGACATGAAAAATATGAAACAATTCAATTTAGAAAACAAAGTCTATATTTATAACAAAACAATAAAATAAAAACAAATATTAACTACTTGCTTCTGACTTGGGACAGGTACATTTAGATAGTGACTGGGTTAAGCATGTTTGTGAGCGCTGAACCCTCCTCTAACCTGGGATGGTGGTGTTACAGCACAACATAAGCACAAAACCTACTTTTGTAGAAATATTTAAAGTAGATTTGCGGATCGAAATTTATGGCTTTTTAATTTCCTCAAATTTGAACTCATCAAGCAGTTAAAGAATTGAATTATCTAATTTTGTGTAAACGATTTCTAAATTTAACCCTGATAGAAAGATGTACAGTATTAATTGAGATTTTGTAAATGTTGTAATTTATTGATTTGTAGGGTACAGAGGAAACAGTTCGTGTTGTATCTATGGATAAAGATTATCATGTTGACTGCTACCATTGTGAGGTGAGTTAACAATAATACTCATGGCTAGTGTCAGACGGTATAACAGTCTATTATTAGAGGTTGATGATTAGGAGGTTTAAAGGCTATATAAAACTTCTCAATCAGTAACACATTTTTATTCCTCTGCTCTGAGAGAGGTAATATATTAGTTCACTGTTGTCCGTTTTCCATACCATGAATTTTTCGCCAATTTTTTTCCGGCATATATTGAGAGCAAGCTAGATTGTGTGGTTTGATTTCACATCCATTGTTCATCAACTTCCTGTTTGCAGAATATTTATATCTAGGGTATCATATACATCATCTATCATTTGTTAGTATGTTGTGTTGATAATTTAACTTAGATTGTTGTAGCCAAGGTTTTATGTTGCAACATTTTAGTTTGATTTTTCCTGTAAAACATTTTATCGAAGTGAACGATTTGGCAACATCAATATAACTAATTTTGAATTTGTAAATTCAACATTAGAATACAGTAGTCTCATAACTTACAAAAATATATATTTAAATCATGTTAAACTCGGATGATTAACAGGGGCCCTCAAAGTTACTTTGACCAATTTTATTGAAAAAGGTACTTCCAATCAAAAACATGTAAAGAGTTTTGAAGGTTTATGACATTTACAAACCTGATTCTAAGTAAATATAAGATGTTTGCCTTCATTACAGAATTGTATATCTTTTTGAAAATAGATCATATTGTATTTGAAAACTTTTACTCTTTTAGTCGAATTAAAACGAAATTGAAAATGTTTCCCTCTGTGTAAAGTCATCCTTACGTCCATAATTTGTCTAGGCTTTAAGATATAAGTATGATTTGTAATGATTTTCAATGCATGGTTCATGGATCGTATGTACAATATGTTTATTTGCTTCCACAGATATAGAGTACCATTAGACAATCAGTAAGAAAGGATTTTGTTTTGCATTATGTTTAGATAGAAAGATTTGTCACTATACAGCATGAATATACTTTTTTGTTTTCCAAACTTTTTTACAGTTATGTTTTAAATATTTGAATTTTTAAAAGTAGATAAAGTTTTGCGAGATCTTATGATAAGATCTACCGTTATACTGATTGTGTATATTTTTGTAGTCCTAGATTCCATATCATCTTTTCTTTTTAAGTATTTTATTTTACATAGATGCATGTAGTGTTTTTGGTTAATCCCTATGTTTTATTGTCAGATAGAAACTCATTCTCTCTATGCTCTATTGTGAGCTTGTTTTTTTATGTTAACATTTGTCTTTTGATCAGGACCATTTGTTGACCTCTTCAAGTCTTTTCTATTTTGTTTAAATTTCTTGTTGGTTTGTGTTCTCTTTGACGTATACCCCAAACTAACCAGACACATTGCCGATTAGAACCAGGAATAATTTATGTTTTATCTATGTTGTTAAAGGAATATGTTTGACAATAAAATAAGTAAGTAAAAACCGTTGTGAAAATTTATCTGTGTTTTTGAGGGATTAGATAATTGTTTGCAGTTATTTGTTTGTTACTATAAATACATTTGTACTGGTTGTGGTTGTGATATTTCTTTAATGATTGATACATAGTTTATCATTGTTATATTGAAAAGAACATTATTTTGTTAAAAAAAAACATCAAAGGCTTTTAGCAATGTAAATGTTTATTCTATGTGTGTTATACCCTAATGACTTTTAGTCCAGGACTTATCCTATACATTGAAACCAGTTAATTCTGAACCCTATGAGGAGTTTAGATTTTGTATAAATCAAGCAGGATTACAGCTAATACTGTATAAAATATCAACACTATGTTATTATACAAAAGTACATAATTAGATTACTAAGCTTTGTCCACAGTAAAGTCATGATGCAAGTCTTCACTCAACACAATTCAAACGAGAAAACTAACGGCCTTATTTATGTAAAAAATGAACGAAAAACAAATATGTAATGTTCCTCTTGTTAAAGTTATCTGATAGAAAACTTAACCATACATGTTCCTCTTGTTAAAGTTAGATGTAAATAATCAGCATATATGATGAAGGAAGTTTGTAGTGCACACACAGAATGCATGATGGAAAGGGTCATAAAATGTGTTTTATGTGTGAAATAACTGTGATACATTTGAGCACTAATAAATCATTTCACTGGCTATTTTTGGAATGTTCCTCTTGCATTAGACTGAACAGTTTGGCTGAGGTTTGGTTTTCACTTACAAGCGGCTATTGCTTGATTTTATGTTATTGATTTTTACCATGAAAAAAATAGCTCATCATAAAGTTTGATTGTGTTAAATCACTATTTAGTAAAGACATCCAAATGTCTGTCTTTATCCCTGTTTTGGTCATAATAATATTTATTTCATGTCACAACTCTGAAATTAAATGGAACTACTTTAAAGTTTTATATAAAAAAAGAAGCAATGAAAACATATAAACCATACTACTCCCCAAGAACAACAGCTTGTCAGTATGAAGGAGTATAGGGGTGGATTGAAAAATTAATTTGATGAATTCCTTAATATATTCATGTTTGCCTTGTCAAAATAAGAGAAGAATTTCAATAAGTTTGTATAATTTCAGGATTGTGGTCTCCAGCTAACAGATGAGCCAGGCAAACGTTGCTATCCAATCGAGGATCATCTATGGTGTCATAGCTGTCATATAAAACGGCTTTCCGTCATGTTTCCAGAGGAACAGTTCTATTTTGATCCATACACTCATAATATACAGAACAAACTGACAAGTGATTCATCAGGTAAACAAAGAGACAGCATTGCTATAATGCCTGCCTCACTGGAATCATACCCTGGCCGACCAGGACCTCCGCCAGCCAAGCCAACACAGAATGGTGGCAATTATGGGTACAGCAGTCCTGGTCCATATGGTCAACAGCCGATTCAACAAGGTCCACCGACAAAACGTGCTTCACATCATTATCAAGTCACAGATCTATGAACAACTTGTTGATAAATAATCTGTTTGTTAATGTGTTGTCGTCTTTATAGTGCTAAAGCCTGCATGAATGAAATCTATTTGGCTAATTAATGCTTTAAAGAAACATTGTCAAATGAAAAAAAAAACATTGTTAAGTAATAGAAGGAACATTACAGCTGATATTAATCAAATTTCACTTTTTAAACATTTTTCATTAAGATTTTTATTTTTACTCATAAAGATACTTACAGTCCAGTGAGAAGTAAATCAAAATTGTTTTTACATAAACAGAATTATATATACTAATGGTATAGATAGTTTCCAATAGTTGTTGATATGAGTTATTTCCCTTGACTACCACACAAATTACGTCCAGAGAAAACTTTCTATTGCTAAATTTTATATAAAAATCAAAATTTGCTGCCATATTAAGCTTTAATTTAAGACCTTTTACATTATCTGTAAATTTTATATGAAGTTAGTAATTAGCATATTTGACATAATGGAGTTATCTTTCCCCCATTAAGGTGCTTGTTGTCACCACCTTAATTTCAAAAATAACTCCCTTTTGGATTTTTTGAAGAGAATTTAGAAAAATGAATACAAAATGAGTACCTGCCATATATTGAAAAAATATAAAACTTTTGTGTTATAGTTATGTCAAATTTCTTAATGTTTCTCAGTTTCATCATGGACCCTTAGTAGGAAATATCTGTGTGTATAGCAATGAATTTTGCAGTTAAATTGTTTCCTTAAAAAAAGCCACTTCAAAAGTAAATTGCACTTGAATAAAAAAACTATTGATTATACATGAATAAGGTTTAGGCAAAATCTCTAAATTGAGAGTACAAATTACTAGATTTAGACTGACAGAAACTTTGTTTTTTATTTGCATTGAGAATATAGATCTGATATTTTGATTTGTGATGTTCATCAGCTTTTGGTATGAGTGAATTATAAAATGTTCAGTTAATAAATAATAATCAATGACACTTTAAACATTTCATATAATTATAATTTCTCAATAACCAGATTAAAAAAAGTATTTTAATATAATTTGATAACAAGAAAATGATTTCTGTGCTGTGTAAAGTGTGAAAGATAGGGATGTGTGCAATGTTAAGCAGCCACACAGGTGAAACATCATGTGTTTGTCATAAGGGGTCAGTATTAACGTAGACCCATGTTCAAGTAAAATTTAGGAAATATTTCGAATGGAATACTTTCATCAACATTTGAATGCAAATAAAGTCTACCTGTTGCCTAACTGCCTTTTGACAATATTGAAAATGAGAGAAAGAATTTCTTTCACCCCAACAATGACAAATACTGCATTTAACCTGTGGTGTTGATTCTTGATATTATTTCATGTTTTCCATAAGATAGAAGTTTTTACAGCTGGCATTCATCTCCAAGTTTACTATTGTTTTGGAACATATTTTTGACTTCATATTTTTCATGAATTTTTTTACAACATTTATATTAACTACTGTTTTTGTATTGAGACCATTTTGTTACAACCATCACTTTATTTACACAGGACATAATTTGGATACATGTAATATTCATCGGCCAATCAAACAAGTTGGTCTGAATCAGCATTTTATATAACACAAGTTGTTTATTGTTGAATGTGTGTTTTTCGGGTTTCATACCACATTAGTCATACTGTGTTGAATATTTTCAGCATTTTATATTATCAAATAAGTCATGTAATATTAAATATTCTTTTTCACACACGCTATACAATTTAGAGTATTTATTATTCAGAGTCTTACATCACACAAATCAGCATTGGCTATTTATCAATTGACATTTCATATTTCATACAATGTTAGATATTTATTATGAATCATACAATGTCAAATGTTTATTACAGAATATTTAATTGTCAAATATTTATTACAAAATCATACATTGTCAAATATTTATTACAGAATCATACAATGTCAAATGTTTATGACAAAATCATACAATGTTTACCTTTAGTCAGTGCAATCTGTCTCAAATCATAACATGACAATATTTCCTTCCCATGATTCTCTGTTTTGTATGGTTTATCTCCCCTAGTAGGAACGAAAAATGATATAAGAAAATGGAATTTCTTATTTCATTTTTAGCTTAGCTTATTATCTTGATTTTTTGTAAAAAAGAAAAAAAGAATGCATGAAGCTAAATGTCTTTGTGCAGATTAGTTGAATTATACATATCATTATCATTTATTTTACTGAAAACTCCAAATAGTTCATGACAAATCATCAGATGTTATAAGGCTGATAATCCAAGCAATGAGAATTAAGGGAAATGTCACATACATGACTACGTTTGCAATATGTAAAATCTGGTTCTGTTCATGATAATCATGTATTTTTTTATAACATTCTGTGCCAAAGAATCTTCTCATTACATTCAATCGATTGCTTTCAGTGTTTAAATGTGGTCTCTTTTAATTCATTTTTAGTATGTAATCAATTGTAAACAATTTAAATATTGAAATTTAAAAAGTTAAATTTGATGTAAAATTGACAATTAACAAGGTTACTAAAGAAGGATAATTTGAATGAGGACTCAATTAGAAAACTATTTTGGAAAATCCAGCAATTACTTGTAAGGGAAAGATAATCCACTTATTATTTTTGTTTATTTTGAAGTTATGACATAACTATCAACACTTTATCACTTTTTGAAGAAAACTTATTACTTCTGATAATTCATTCCAAAACTTTTATTTTTCTGATGATCTGCAAAATCATTCCAGAATGCCCCCTTTTTCCATCAACTGAATTAGTATTTAGTAATATTTTCTGTATCTGTTTATTTCTCGTTTGTTTGTGAAATTGTATGTGTCAATTGATTCACATTTTATAATATATGATGATATTTAGAGATTAGTCATCCTGAATTTCATTTAATAAATCCAAAGATTTTCAAAATCAAAAATTTACTTGTGCACTATTTCATAATAATAATTATAGAATGCAATATGTAGGAATGTTTAGGATTTTTTTTAAGCAATACATGTATAAGAAAATATTTTAGAGAAAATTACAAGCAATAATTGGGAATTTAAACCCAAGGTTTATTTGATGTTTGATGTTTAAAACTATGGTCATTCTATTTTGTGAAAAATGCTGTCAACTCTTTTTATTTGTGTATTTTGTTTAAACATTAATTTCACAGAAGGGTACATCATTATATGAGTATTTTCATCTGTTACATTAACAGATAGAAGGTCATCTTCAAGTAAAAACTCTGGTATTTTGTGTTGTCTCTGTTTATGATGCAAGTCTCAACTTTGAGGGCCTTCTTAAAATTCTGTATTAAATGTCCTATACTTTTCTGTGATGAATGTCTATAACCTGTATGATGTGTCATCTTTCTAATAAACAAAAACATTCAGACAAACCTGTAATTTTACAGTGAAAATGAACAGAAGCTGAGAGATAAAGAATGAATTACGTATAGACCTGATTGAATAACTGGATAGTTTGAATTGTTATATAAATAATACGGTTTGATGTTATATATTCTTGTTATTTAGATATGATGTACTAAAATTCCAGGGTTTTGTTAGCTGTAAAACAGCTTTATTTTCTCTGTAAATATTGACAGATTAACTAATAGTTCTCTTAGAGATAATACAAAAAAACGTGTTCAAATTGACAATATCTGTGAGGTTAACGAGTTAAGGACTGTTGGTGCTAGTACTATAATATGTATAAATTCTTTTGTTTTAAAGCCTTGTTATTTATTTCTGATTTGATTTATTTATTTTGTATATTTAGTTGGATTGAAGTCTCCTTGTTTATATAATCATGTTAATGTTAATTTTGTCAGTCAGATTTTGTTGATAGTGTTGCCTGACCTTGACCCCAAATAGATTAGAGTTATCTCCCATGCTGTATTTTTAATTTGCTTCCTTTGAGTTTTAATAAGAGTTGTCTCCCTTCCTTGTACACATTATTCTCACAGAATTAAGATATTCAATGCTGTTGAATTTTACAAAATCACAGCAACCTGCTCAGATTATAGATATGCCAGTAGTTAGATGAAAAAAGAAATCCATTGCACCAGAAAACAATTCAAACTTTTATTTACAGTAATTAATGGTCAGTAGTATAAAGCCTATTTAATTAATAAGAATTTATAAAATTTTGTAATTTAATTAGTTATTTTGCTTAAATTTTTCTTTGAATTAATTTTATGTAGCAAAATTGTCAGAAGATAAAGAGCGGTTTAGTGCACATATGTATGAATTGCAACTCTGAAATCCAATAAAGAATATGAGAATTGATTTTGCTCAATCAAAAATTATTTCCTTCGATGAAATTGCCAAAAATGTCATTATTTTATAACAGTTTCACTCCTCCTTCTTACTGTTGCTAGTATAGGCTAGTTTGTTTCTGATATCTGACCTCAATATTGCTGATGTATCAATTGAAATTACATTTTTGTTTTCCAAATCGTCAATAATCTGCTGGAATGATCTTTTTAAAGACATTTGCTAACAGGAAAATGATTTTGTTCAGTAATACTAAAGTTTTTGTACTGGGGCTATAATACAGTTAAAATGTCAGTTGGGTTATTGTTTAACATATCATATTGGTCTATAACATACTTAGTGGAATTTTACCATCAAAACCTAATCATACATAGATGAAATTATTGATATTGATCTCTATTTTCTTATTGTTATCATCAGAATAAAATAAGTCTGTAGACAGAAAATAGTTTCAAATACTGTAAATTCAGAAATTATTGTGTGCATTTATTCTTGAGATTTTAGATTAAAATGTGATTTTAATTTTTGCGATATTCAGAAAAATCCTGTTTGATTCATATAAAAAAAAAAAATGCAAATTTTAATTATTTCAATGATAACCCTGTCGTATTTTTCACAATAATAATAACATCGCAATAATTTCTGAATTTATGGTATAAAAAAAATAGATTGAAAAGTTTTTGTGGGACTGTCTGTATTATACTTGCAAATTGATAACTTAGCTTGATATAAGTTTATCTGATATTGTTAAGTATCAATTGTCATTACGCATGACAGTCAGATGAAAATATGGATGTCTGTTAAGGTTTGATGGTAAATATTCATTAAACCGAAATGGAAGATTGAAGTGATAACACTGGAAATACAGGTCAATGATAACATTAAGAACCAGTACAATTTTTTATTTGCACTCTTAACATTCATACTTTTTTTTAGAAGTACCACATATAAATGAATACTAAAATCTTTAGGGCTCATTTCAATAACAAATTCTTAGGATAGAAAATGATCAGTCAGATGAGTGAAGGAATTGTAACGAATCCACCCAGTGTTGATTTAAGGTTGTACAAGATAATGATGTAAACATGGTTTAGTTGTTTTATTTTCCACTTTATTTTACTTTTACCACTGAAGTAGATGACAATAAAATATTTTTGAAATACAAATGGCCTTTATTTATGTTATTTGATAGTATGAATAGAGTTAAAGTGATAATTGGAATATATGTTAAGAGTTATTCCACAGTAAAAGACTTTATTCTCAGGATATTTTCATATGACAGCTTTACACAAATTAAATTTGATACCGTATGTAGTATATGTGTGTTAACCAAGCATAGTTGATAACTCCAAGACCAGTTGGCAAGTTGAAAGAACTTTTAAGGGCTCCTTGATGATCTTCTTGTAGAATTGTATTATAGATTGAGTATGGAACCCTGCATTTTTTTAGTTGGATAAATACCATGGCTAAGAAAGTGTGGTGATATCCATGACAGTTTTTGAGGTATTGAAATACAATCAAACCTGTATAGAAATGTCACCATCTGGAACAGAGAAAATCTCCATATAAAAATAAAATGTATGCCCCCGCTTTAGTGGAGGGGCATTAAGTTTTACCCTTGTCCGTCTAGAAGTACGTCCCAAAATTGGTTTCAGTTCTCTAACTTGAGTTTGCCTCAACCAAATGTAATGACACTTATACACAATGCTTATTACCATTAAATACAGATCAAGTTTGAATTTTGGTGGTGTCTTAACAGTTCTAGAGTTATGCCCCTTTATAAATTGAAAAATAGAAAAAAAAAGTTTTCGTTCTGTAACTTAAGTTATCCCCAACCAAACATGAAACCTATACACAATACTTATCACCACAAAACTCAGATTAAGTAGCGTCACTTTTATTGTTCTTGAGTTGTGTCCCTTTATAAAGATGTTTTCAAGTGGGTGCATCATCTGTGTTCCCATATTCTCATTTTTTTAAATGAAGAATAACCATGCATTATGTTATTAAATCATTGCTGAAGGCTGTACAGTGACACATGGTTGTTAACTTCTATGTCATTTGATATCTGGCAATATAGTTTCTGCTAAATATATATAAGTAAGAAGATGTGGTGCAAGTGCCAATATGAGACATTCACAACTCTCCATCCAAGTCACAATGTATAAAAGGTAACAATTACAGGTCAAAGTATGACCTTCAACACGAGTCTTGGCTCACACTGAACAAGAAGCTATAATTAGCCCCTAAATGTAGAACAATTCAAATAGGAAATACAAATGTCTAATCTGTATCAAAATGGAGAAACTATAATGCTTATGAACCACACAAACAAGCAACAACACAGAACAACAGGTTCCTGACTAAGGACAGGTGTATATAAATACAGTGGGCTTAAACGTTTTAACAGGCGCCAACAAGAAGAGAAAGACGAACAGACAAATAATAGTACACAACATAGAAAACTAAAGACTAAGCAACACGAACCCCATCAAAAACTGGGGGCATTATAACTAATCAGAGTATCTCAATTATCCTAATTTAGAATTAATTACATCCAGGAAAATTTGGGGGAAGATAAAAGTTTCATTGAAGAATTTTGCTAATATCTTTTCCAACTTATATTTTTCAATATGAAAGCTTATTCAGGGGTTTTATATAGGGCATGATAATTTAAACTTCTGACACCCATGGAAGAAAATCAATTTCCCATGGCAGAGAGGTCGTAATATCATGGATAAGAAAAGTGCTGTGATATCGTTTCCGGAATTATTTTATTTTCCAATACATTTTGGTCCATCAGAACAAGATGATTAATAAATCAAAAATAGTGAGATAATTAAAATGTCTGGCATCTTAAAGGAGGATTTGGGGTTAGATTTCCATTGTACATTGGTCAATTTTTCATGATTCGTGAAAAAAGGATTTTTGATGATTTTCCAACATATTTTATCTTACTAACTTTCGGATCATGTTTAACCATGCATGATTAGTGACTCCTATAAGTCTGAATCGCTCACGGGGAGTTAGTTTGCCCGAAAAAGAAGAAGAAGTTGTTCATTATAACCCAAAACCTAATACCTGCAACGTTTATAGTCATTATTTAATGTCTGAATGTAAAACTATCAGAAATTGCAACTTGAGATATTCTATCTAGTTGCAACTCTGCAATATAAAAGAGGTGCGAAAGATACCAGAGGGACAGTCAATCTCATAGATCGAAAATAAACTGACAACGCCTTGGTTAACAAAGAAAAAGACAAACAGACAAATAATAGTACACAAGACAGAACACAGAAAACTAAAGACCAAGCAACACGAACCCCACCAAAAACTGAGGTTGACCTCAGGTTCTCCGGAAGGGTAAACAGATCCTGCTCCAAATGCGACACCCGTCGTGTTGCTCATGTTATTACAAACCCGGTAAATAGTCTAATTCGGTAGTTCACATTTGTGAAAACAGAGGAGTTTGCAGTTACGACAAAAGGAACATATCCGATATCATCTGTGAAACGGTTATTCCATAACGGGCAACCTCGTGATGGCGTCCGTAAAATTTACCAAGGGATGATTTCAACTTCACCATTTGGAACTCTTGGTTTCATATCTTCCTTGTGAGCAGCAACCCTCTATCAAAGAAATCATAATGTATTCAGGTACTGCTGATATGTTGCTACATAGAAATGGAAAGTTCACAATTGGGAAGCTGAAATTATCTCTTTTGTCGTAAAGTTTTTTTTTCAACCGACTCTCATTGTCAATTTAATGATAGAACATCATCTATATAGCGGAAAAGTGGTAAAGTTAAAGGATATTGCTAACTTCTTATCTTTCTTCCTAAGAAGTTCATTCATCAGCCTCTTTGTAATAAAGGAACAAGTCGGCAAGAAGTGGGGCACAATTGATTCCCATTGAAATGCCGACAGTCTGTTGAAAAACACGTCCTCCAAACGTAAAAAATATGTTGTCAATCAAGAAATAATGCATCATGATAATGTCAGTTTCAGAGAATTTGTTGTTTGAATCAGAGTGATTCTCTACAAAGTACATAAGACAAGATACATGTATCTAAATTGGCCATTGTTTCATGAAACAAAGCAATAACAACTTTAAGATTTTTCTTTTAGTTTGGAATCGGGAATACTTGTGTAAATTGTAGAAAAGTCAAATGTTTTAATACTATTGCAAGATGAAAGAGTCTTAGATTGTATATACTCTAAAAGATATTTGGATTTTATTTAGATTCACGCCACCTTTAGAATAGGCAGTTTCAAGATAATTTGAAGCCCGGCTTTGATTGCTAATAAAATAGATGTTAAAAATTTAAAAAGAGGTTTCGTGGAGCACTTGGAAGACCCAGCAATACGTCGTGGAGTAGAGATGAAAATATTCATCACATTCACCGAGCTACAGGACGGACTAGATAGAATACCTATACCATCAATTTTATCATTGCAACCATACTAACTACGGTGTTGAGTTCTCACTTGTCGAATCCAGTAGTCTTCTTTTTGTCCACGTAGAGGCGTTGCAAGATGAGGATTGTTAGTCCTGTGGTATATTTTTTTGTCGATATTGCGAACTGTATCCAAAACGGAAACGTCTAGTACTTTTTAACTTGACTACTAGTATCATCTCATACAACTATACCAAAGTAATATATACTTATATCCAGAAATCGAAAATTGAAATTGGGTGAGAACTAAACTTTACGGCTTTCTGTCGAATTTAGTATTAATTGGTTTAATTGATCTGGAGGAGATCATTGAAAATAGGACCAACTGTATATAAAAAAAGGAATCTACGTTAAACATGAAAATTGTAAAAATGAACAGCAACATGCACAAACTGAAAGTAGCTTTGGTACATTATTTGTGCATCCATATATACTTGAAAGTCCTGACTAGCAAACCAGCGATTTTTTTTCACCGCCTCTGTGTTTATTCTCACTTTTTCCATATATAATGTACTTATGGCATGCGGCTCTAATAATGTTCTGGTTATGTCTTCGATAAAGCCTTATTCAAAGGGTTTGTATGATATTCCTATAGGACGTCATTTTTTCTCCCCGTAGAAATTAGATCATTGTATATTGTAGATCGAAATAGTAAGAATATATATTCAATTGTCATCGTAAAAAAATAGGATCTACACCAAACATGTAAATCGTTAAAATGAACAGCAATGTGCACAAGAGTAGCTAAGGTACATTATATGTGCATGCATATGTTATATCAAAATTTTGTCTTTTTGGCAATTCATAATATTACTATAACAAAGATCATTCGAAATAATAAGATATATTTATTAATCAGGGGCGGGTCCACGTAAGGGCTTAATTGGCGTACGCCCCTTTTTCCAAAATAAACCCCAAATAACCTACAAAAAAACACCATAGTAATTTGCTTTATTCATTAATTAAACACATACTCTGATTTCTTTTTATACTGATTCCCCATCCAATGGGTGACTGGAACATCTTTTAAACAACCAAAACGGTAGGTAAATCTATACATAAATATGTATTATAAAATGATGTTTTGTGTGACACTTCCATTCTACATCTGCCCGGGGGATACCGGGGCAGGTATGTTCCGACAAACGGGGCTGCAATGCAGCATTTTCAGCTAAAGTGTCTGAAATGGGGTTATGTTTTTTTCTCCTTGCATTTGAAGGGATCAGATTTGACTATCTAGAACGGGGTATTATAAATCATGACTATGTTACACTATTGTTTCCGCAGATAAGACTGTTTGCACCTGTCCTAAGTCAGGAATTCCGTAGTTGTAGTTTATTAGTGTGGTTCATAAGTGTTTCTCGTTTTTTATATAGATTAGACCGTTGGTTTTCCCGTTTGAGTGGTTTTACACTAGTAACTTTTGGGGCCCCTTATATCGTGCTGTTCGGTGTGAACCAAGACTCCGTGTTGAAGGCCGTACTTTGACCTATAATGGTTTATTTTATAAATTGTGACTTGGATGGAGAGATGTCTCATTGGCACTCATACCACATCTTTTTATATCTACTAAATTGAAAACAAAGTCCAAACCTATGATTGCGTTGGATAAAAACCGCAACTTTTATGGCCGATTTTTATACGTGTCCAAATTTCTTGGTAAAGACTGGGACTATTATACTATTATAATAGTCTCAGGTAAAGGGGTTAAATACAGCACACAAAAAAAAACATTTTCCAAAAGACCAAAACGGTTAAAATGTATATTTTAACAAAACGGATATTAGTTCAGAAAAAGCTATCGTAAAAGATTTATTTTTCATTTGTCATGCCCATTTCATATATATATTAAACCTTTTAACTGAATTTAAAATGTTTGATATCCACATGTTAATCAATACATAATTTGTATGATCCGAAGGCAGACTATTTTCACAAATTTGCCTATCATCAGTGGAGGCAGCTGTTATAATACTTCATAATTTGATGCTAAATTGTTGAAATCCAAGAGCCTCTGACTTTCCCATGAACCATAGGCTATACCAGGGCAACCGGAATTATGCTTCCCATTCTTAACCTGGCTTAATTAGGACTATTGAAAATGTAAAGTAACGCCTTAAATTGGAATTTCTCGTTATTGGTCTACTGCTGGTTAGATCCATCCACTCATTGTCGAGCCTTCGACTTTAGTCGAAGTCGTCGGTGTCGTCGTCGTCGGCGGCGTCCACAAATATTCACTCTGTGGTTAAAGTTTTTGAAATTTTAATAACTTTCTTAAACCATACTGGATTTTTACCAAACTTGGACAGAAGCTAGTTTATGATCATAAGATAGTATCCAGAAGTAAATTTTGTGAAAATAAAATTCCATTTTTTCCGTATTTTACTTATAAATGGACTTAGTTTTTCTACGGGAAAACATTACATCACTCACTCTGTGGTTGTAGTTTTTAAAATTTTAATAACTTTCTTAAACTATCCTGGATTTTTACCAAACGTGTACAGAAGCTTATTTATGATCATAAGATAGTATCCAGAAGTAAATTTTGTGAAAATAAAATTCCATTTTTTCCGTATTTTACTTATAAATGCACTTAGTTTTTCTGCGGGAAAACATTACATCACTCACTCTGTGGTTGTAGTTTTTAAAATTTTAATAACTTTCTTAAACTATCATTGGTTTGTACCAAACTTGGACAGAGGGTTGTTTATGATCATAAGATAGTATCCAGAGGTAAATTTTGTAAAATGACAAATCCATTTTGTCCATATTTTACTTTAAATGGACTTTTTTCTGCCAGGAAACAACACATTCACTCTGTGGTTAAATTTTTAAAATATTTGATAACTTTCTTATACTATCATTGGTTTGTACCAAACTTGGACAGAGGCTTGTTTATGATCATAAGATAGTATCCAGAAGTAAATTTTGTAAAATGACAAATCCATTTTTTCCATATTTTACTTTAAATGGACTTTTTTCTGCCAGGAAACAACACATTCACTCTGTGGTTAAATTTTAAAAATTTTTGATAACTTTCTTATACTATTTTTTATTTGTACCAAACTAAGGCGGAAGCTTGTTTATGATCAAAAGCTAGTAATAAAAGTATCTAGAAGGAAATTTTGTTAATATTTTGTACCTGTGTATCTGTATTTTACTTATAAATGGACTTAGTTTTTCTTCCAGTTAACATTACATCCAGTCTGCAGTTAAAGTTTTAATACATTTATTAGATTCATAAACTATCCAGGATTTTTTACCAAACTTGGACAGAAGCTTCCTACAATCCAAACATGGTATCAAGCGGAATATTTTTATTGATTTTTTCCCTCATTTTTGTTGATCCTGCAAATTTACAGCAAAAGTAGGCCGAGACACTGGGTTCCGCGGAACCCTTACAATTTTTTTTAATATATCGTAGACTGAATGATTAATCATGGAGAGAATTTGGCATAAAAATATCAAAACCCTGATACTTTAATAACTATAAAATATACATGCTTCAAGTCATTAACCGTTACATTTGTGCATTTCACATTTTTTTTATTTTATAAGCCAAAAAAATGTCCAAGTTTTTTTTATCAAATATCCTGGAAACGCCCGGCCTGATTAACCTCATCAGTGGCTCTTTGATTTAAACCAGTTACCTCTGTTTCAAAATGTTGGAAGAAATAATCTCATAAACATTTCACAAGGAAAAAAAATGAAATTTATATCAGAAAAAAACCCTGATAAAAGTTGCCATTAAAATTTTACGGTTTGTGGTAAAAACACAAATTTAAATTGGTTTACCCGCCAAATTATTTATGGCGGGAAATTTTCGTATCTATGCAAAGAAAAAGTCCGAAAGGTTCGAAATACAAAAAAAAACAGAAGAAGATACAGTGCAAACAAACTTAGTTACATTATATTGGTAGGTTATTCGCTGTTGACCTTAACGATAATCAAGAAAAGAGAAAAAAAAACCGCTTGTTCGTAAATTTACAACAAAAAATTTAATTTGGCACCAAAAAAAATTAGTTTTGGCTCATGAGAATTGCGATACATCTAATTACCAATTATATTTTATAAGATAAATTCAAGAGAGTTTGTGTTATTTTTGGACTAAAGTACACATATTAATAAACTTTCCTGAATTTAGTTTTTCAAGAAGCAACAATGAGTTAACATTAATTAAGGGGCATTTACTGTTAAAGCTGAGATAAAATCCTAAAAATTGGTTAAAAAAAAATCATTAAAAATTTAAGGAAAATTAGGCTTAAAAATAAAAATATATGTGTGGTTCTACTTACCCGACCGTCCCTAATTGAAACTCCCAGACCCTAGAACTTTTTTTCCATTTTTGAAAAATAAATTTTCAAACGATTAAATTTTGAAGTGGGTCTCATTGGGGTCTAAGCGTGATGCGGGATTGCCGATTTTTTGTAAGCGTGACACGTGAAAGTCAAATTATTGTGTCGGGGAAAATGGGAAATGAGGTCTAGCGGGACCCGGGAAATGACAAAAAAAATGAGAATTGCTTACGTACATAGTGTAAGCGGGATACGGGAATCCGACAAAACAGTGAGCGGGATCCGGGATAGGAACCCCCCAATGAGACCCCCTTTGAAGTGGGTCTCATTGGGGTCTAAGCATGACGCGGGATTGCCGATTTTTTGTAAGCGTGACACGTGAAAGTCAAATTATTCTGTCGGGAAAACGGGAAATGAGGTCTAGCTGGACCCCGGAAATGACAAAAAAATGAGAATTGCTTACGTACATAGTGTAAGCGGGATACGGGAATCTGACAAAACAGTAAGCAGGATCCGGGATCGGAACCCCCCAATGAGACTCCCTTTGAAGATTGTAAATATAAATAATTAATTTTTTTTTCTCGGTTTTTGGTCATAAGACGGTTAAAAGAGTAGCTATATGTAGATAGGACTTGTAAAAATTTTATGAATGTGAAATTATTAATAAATCTTCTGAATAGAGTAATACATAAACAACACATATTTGTGATACAGAATTTACTCAAAATCGTCCAAAATTTGCTCTTTGGGTCTAGGCAGAAACAAACTTCTCTATTACTTTGTCAATATTCACACTGAAATCCAGATGAATACGTGTTCGGCATCGAGCGACCTCCCAATTTAATTCTTCAAAATTACATGCCAGGTCAGTTTCGTATGTCTCAGACAATGTTGAAATTTGTTCGTTTGTTATATTTCCTACAACACAATGAAGCAGATACAGCGCAAAAAAACAATTTTCTGATAATACTAGACGCGACTCCACTCTCCAGTTCCCTTATCATATGGTCTATGAACACAAAAAATAATGAGACTTTCCAATACTGTTTTGGTGTGTTTGCTGGGTGATTGGCTCTGGTAGTTTGTCGACCACATCGCCTAGGTATATTTTTTAACAATATCCAGGGGCGTAGCTAGAAGAAAACAATTTGCAAGCAACTACCTCAAAATATTTTGGGACCCTTTAATGCAGAAAAATGTTTTTTTTTCGGTTTTCGGTCATAGGACAGTTTAAAGAGGAGCTACATGTAGATAGGGCTTATAAACAATTTATGAAAGTAAAACTATTAATACTTGAATCTTCTGAATAGAGTAAATCATGGTTAATTTAATACATAAACAACACATTTTTGAAGTACAGAATTTACTCAACATTGACCAAATCTGCTCTGGACCGTTTGGGTCTAAGCAGAAACGAACTTCTCTATTACTTTGTCAATATCACACTGAAATCCCGATCAATATGCAGTAATGCTAGCAATGATAACCTGTCGTTGTTCATTGTTGATGGTACATTTGTTTTCAACAGACTAATACACTGATAGATCTGCATGGTAGCACTTGCGAGATGTTATAAACCAGTGTATGTGTTCTCCATCGAGCGACCTCCTGATTGAAATTATCCGCCAAATACATGCGAGGTCATTTTGTATGTCTCAGACAATGTTGAGAATTATTCGTTGGTTATATTTCCTACAACACGAGGAAGCAGATACGACACAAAGAAGCTATTTTCTGATAATACCAGACACCCTCTACTCTCCAATTCCATTATCATATTGTCTTCGTGTGTGAACGCAAAATATAATGAGCCTTTCCAATGCTGTTTTGGCATGTTTTCAGGGTGATTGGCTCGGGTAGTCTGTCGAATACATCGCCTCAGCATATTTTCAATAATATTAAAGGGTTTGGATAAATCTAATGGTCGATTGGTACATCGCATCGCTAACAGATAAGCCGTACTCTGTAAAATGTGCTCCGAAACTACAGGTCTTAGACTGAGTATAATAAATTCAAATCTGGTAAAAGATACAAGTTAATGTCCAATTTTTACATGATCTCCAATAAAACGTTTATTTTGAATTACCGTTATTTAATGACAGTTCATCAATTAAAAAAGTGACAACATATGTGTTTCCTTTAACCATGTTACCGTATTTTTAAATGAAAGTGATATGGGCCACGGAAAGGGGAATTCAAATAAGACGGCCATAAGTAAATGTCTTAGCAGATTAAATTATAAAAATAAATATCCTTTTTTTTTAGCTCACCTGGCCCGAAGGGCCAAGTGAGCTTTTCTCACCACTTGGCGTCCGTCGTCCGTCGTCTTCGTCCGTCGTCGTCCGTCGTCGTCCGTCGTCGTCGTCGTCGTTAACAATTTACATTTTGAACTTCTTCTAGAGAACCACTGAATGGAATGGAACCAAACATGGCATGAATGTTCCTTATGAGGTGCTGACCAAGTGTTGTTACTTTGTAGCCGATCCATCATCCAAGATGGCCGCCAGCGGGGGACTTAGTTTAACATAGGACCCTATGGGAAATGCATACAAATGACTTCTTTTAGAAAACCACTGAATGGAATGAAACCAAATATGGCATGAATGTTCCTTATGAGGTACTGACCAAGTGTTGTTACTTTGTTGCCGATCCATCATCCAAGATGGCTGCTAGCAGGGGACTTAGTTTAACATAGGACCCTATGGGAAATGCATACAAATGACTTCTTTTAGAGAACCACTGAATGGAATAAAACCAAACATAGCATGAATGTTCCTTATGGGGTGCTGACCAAGTGTTGTTACTTTGTAGCCGATCCATCATCCAAGATGGCCGCCAGCAGGGGACTTAGTTTAACATAGGACCCTATGGGAAATGCATACAAATGACTTCTTTTAGAGAACCACTGAATTGAATGAAACCAAACATAGCATGAATGTTCCTTATGAGGTGCTGACCAAGTGTTGTTACTTTGTTGCCGATCCATCATCCAAGATGGCCGCCAGCTGGGGACTTAGTTTAACATAGGACCCTATTGGAAATGCATACAAATGACTTCCTCTAGAGAACCACTGAATGGAATGAAACCAAACATGGCATGAATGTTCCTTATGAGGTGCTGACCAAGTGTTGTTACTTTGTTGCCGATCCATCATCCAAGATGGCCGCCAGCCGGGAACTTAGTTTAACATAGGACCCTATGGGAAATGCATACAAATGACTTCTTTTAGAGAACCACTGAATGGAATAAAACCAAACATAGCATGAATGTTCCTTATGGGGTGCTGACCAAGTGTTGTTACTTTGTAGCCGATCCATCATCCAAGATGGCCGCCAGCAGGGGACTTAGTTTAACATAGGACCCTATGGGAAATGCATACAAATGACTTCTTCTAGAGAACCACTAAATGGAATGAAACCAAACATAGCATGAATGTTCCTTATGGAGTGCTGACCAAGTGTTTGTTACTTTGTAGCCGATCCATCATCCAAGATGGCCTCCAGCGGGGGACTTAGTTTAACATAGGACCCTATGGGAAATGCATACAAATGACTTCTTCTAGAGAACCACTAAATGGAATGAAACGAAACATAGCATGAATGTTCCTTATGGAGTGCTGACCAAGTGTTGTTACTTTGTAGCTAATCCATCATCCAAGATGGCCGCCAGCAGGGGACTTAGTTTAACATAGGACCCTATGGGAAATGCATACAAATGACTTCTTTTAGAGAACCACTGAATGGAATGAAATCAAACATGGCATGAATGTTCCTAATGTGGTGCTGACCAAGTGTTGTTACTTTGTAGCCGATCCATTATCCAAGATGGACGCCAGCGGGGGACTTAGTTTAACATAGGACCCTATAGGAAATGCATACAAATGACTTCTTTTAGAGAACAACTGAATGGAATGAAACCAAACATTGCATGAATGTTCCTTATGCCGTGCTGACCATGTGTTGT
This sequence comes from Mytilus edulis, assembly GCF_963676685.1. Lineage (NCBI taxonomy): Eukaryota > Metazoa > Mollusca > Bivalvia > Mytilida > Mytilidae > Mytilus > Mytilus edulis. The sequence goes on from NC_092348.1 coordinate 6,345,534, forward strand.
TTCTTTGTAGCCCATCCATCATCCAAGATGGCCGCCAGCATGGGACTTAGTTTAACATAGGACCCTATGGGAAATGCATACAAATGACTTCTTTTAGAGAACCACTGAATGGAATGAAATCAAACATGGCATGAATGTTCCTAATGTGGTGCTGACCAAGTGTTGTTACTTTGTAGCCGATCCATTATCCAAGATGGCCGCCAGCAGGGACTTAGTTTAACATAGGACCCTATTGGAAATGCATACAAATGACTTCTTTTAGAGAACCACTGAATGGAATAAAACTAAACATTGCATGAATGTTCCTTATGAGGTGCTGACCAAGTGTTGTTACTTTGTAGCAGATCCATCATCCAAGATGGCCGCCAGCAGGGGACTTAGTTTAACATAGGACCCTATGGGAAATGCATACAAATGACTTCTTTTAGAGAACCACTGAATGGAATATAACCAAACATGGCATGAATGTTCCTTATGAGGTGCTGACCAAGTGTTGTTACTTTGTAGCCGATCCGCCATCCAAGATGGCCGCCAGTGGGGGACTTTTGAATGAAATTAAACATGTTCCTTTCCTTATCAATGAGGTTGTGTTGTCACTTTTAGCCAAATTTTATATTTTTTCATATGATTTCAAAAACCCAAGTAGAAGCAGGTGAGCGATACAGGCTCTTGAGAGCCTCTAGTTTATTTAAACATCCGATTATATGTGGCTACAATATTTCGTAAAGATATTTCATTTTGAAACACAATAACAGAGATGCAAACAGTTTTTTTTTTCCTGTCAGACAATGGGGCCTACAGGGTACCAAGTTTTGCCAGACCCATCAAATTTCTGCCAGACCCATATTTTCACTCAAAAATCAAATGAAATTATGCTATTGAACAAACGTTAATTTTGATTTTGTTGATATTATTATTATTTTAAAATAACCTGTGATTCATAACAATTGTCGTTTCTCCTTTTCGTACAAAGACCGCTTTACAGCTTTATCAACTTGAATAGGTGACTGGTTTGGTCTTTTACCGGGTTTCGACCCACTTACAAATTTTATCGGCCATGACATATTTCCTGAACTTATCAACTACTGTGAAAGTACTTTTATTCGTGGGGTACCAATTTTCGTGGTTTTCGTGGATGACTTTATCCACGAATTTAAGTGTCCAACGAAATAAAACAACCATTGTCCAAATCAAGTCATGGAAAGATCCCCATCGGTAGGTTTGACTATTGATATGATCTAGAGAAATATTGAATAACGCCAAATCTGAGAATACTTTAATAGCAGTCACAGAACTACAACCGTATGCAGGATTATACCCATTTAATCTTTAATAACCTAAACTGTACAACTGTTGATCTTTTTATTCTCATAAAAGATATTTTTGATCGACGAAAGTCAGATTTCCGGTATTGATATGCCAGTATGATAAAGTGTTCATTTTATATCCTCATAGTTCTCATACATATGGGAAATAATAATTTCATGCTGGGCTTGATTTTGATAAGAATTATTTGACAATTCAAGGTACGTTTGAAGCATTTGTTTATGTTACTGTTTTCTTTAGGTGACATATTTATGGCCTAATTAACACCTTTGATGGTCTTTAATCTGTTGATCACTTTATCATGGGTTAATTAGTGTTATCACTACGATTTACACGGGTTAATTAGTGTTATCACTACGATTTACACGGGTCAATGTTTACTTTGCAATTTCCTTCAATCAAGACTATTTGTAACCTTCGTTTCTAAAGGCTTTAGTTTTTCAATTATTTTTTTTATTAGAAAACTAAAATCCACGAATTTAAAAACCCACGAACATGTTAATATTGATCAAACCACGAAAATTGATACCCACGAATTAAAGTACTTTCACAGTATGCTTAATAGACCTCCTTCCTAGAGAGCAAATTTCTAAAACAAAAAACATGACGGAAATACGGAGAATTGTTCGGGGCGAGATGGACAAGGTACGAAAGACTATTACTGGGCGGAAATACTGGTTCCCGGAGTTAGAAAATGCGGGGGAACAGGACATTTACTTTTATTAAAGATGATCGCAATTTTATAAACAAAATACTCTGCCGGGGCCGACGGGGATTTCAGTTTTGGCGGACCCAAGCGGACTTAAATATTGCCGGCCATCAGGTCCTGCACAGCTACGAGTTTTGCCGGACCTGCATAAATTCTGCCCCTTAGGTCCGACGGGTCCGACGATTAGTTGCATCTCTGCAATAAAACGACAAACAGTTACTCCTCAAAAGTATATCCTGTATGATACCTCTTTTCAAACACGCTTATCTTTCTTTGGTTATGAAACACGTTAAAGTGTCTATTTTAGCATATGCATCACCAACGTTATTAAAAGAAACTTGGAATATTGGCCAGACACACAATCACATTCTTAATTATTCCATAAGAAAATTTTATTTTAAAACACATTAAATCAACAAACAACTACATATTTATGATAAATACACAATCAATATCCTGTATGGTACCTCTTTCAAAACACAGTTATCTCTCTTTGTTTATAAAATGAACACGAACACATGGTTATCAACTTCCTAAACCAACAATGATTGAATGAAATAAAGAACAAACGATAAAGTAAATATATTTATTCATAACAAAATATGCCACATTAACAATTTATCAAGTCACTGCAAGCACTTGACCATCTGACTGTCTCCAGAAAAAAAAATCCAAATATTTTTTTTTCACGCTCGTCCTGAAAACAGAAAAAAATACATACATAAAGCGCACCGGAGTATAACACGCAGGGACAAAGACAGAAAAAAACCTGCGGCTTATTTAACATATTTAACGATTTTAACAGTAACCATAATTAATTTATAAATTTTTATTTTGGCTTTTTTTTTTTTGCTTGCCGAATCGATGTGCACGTAACTGCGTGTTAACGTATAGGGAGCTACGCGCCTGATATCGTCTAATAGTTCTAATGCTGATTGGTATATCTTATTCCAAACTGATGATACACTGTAAAATGTGCTCCAAAACTACATGTCTTAGACTGAGTATTACAAATTCAAATCTTGGAAAAGATACAAGTTACTGTCCGATTTTGTCATAATCTGCAATAAAACTTTTATTTTGAAACCAAATGCCGTTATTTAATGCTATTTCATCAATTAAAAAAGTGAGCATTCAATTTATAATTTTTATACGACCGCAAAATTTGAAAAAATTTTCGTCGTATATTGCTATCACGTTGTCGTCGTCGTCGTCGTCCGAATACTTTTAGTTTTCGCACTCTAACTTTAGTAAAAGTGAATGGAAATCTATGAAATTTTAACACAAGGTTAATGACCACAAAAGGAAGGTTGGTATTGATTTTGGGAGTTTTGGTCCCAACATTTTAGAAATTAGGGGCCAAAAAGGGCCCAAATAAGCATTTTCTTGGTTTTCGCACTATAACTTTAGTTTAAGTAAATAGAAATCTATGAAATTTTGACACAAGGTTTATGACCACAAAAGAACGGTTTGGATTGATTTTGGGAGTTTTGGTTTCAACAGTTTAGGAATTAGGGGCCAAAAAAGGGCCCAAATAAGCATTATTCTTGGTTTTCGCACAATAACTTCAGTTTAAGTAAATAGAAATCAATGAAATTTAAACACAATGTTAATGACTACAAAAGGAAGGTTGGTATTGATTTTGGGAGTTGAGGTCCCAACAGTTTAGGAATTAGGGTCCAAAAAGGGACCCAAATAAGCATTTTTCTTGGTTTTCGCACCATAACGTTAGTATAAGTAAATAGAAATCTATGAAATTTAAACACAAGGTTTATGACCATAAAAGGAAGTTGGTATTGATTTTGGGAGTTTTGGTCCCAACAGAATAAGGGGCCCAAAGGGTCCAAAATTAAACTTTGTTTGATTTCATCAAAATTGAATAATTGGGGTTCTTTGATATGCCGAATCTAACTGTCATGACTGTGTATGTAGATTCTTAACTTTTGGTCCCGTTTTCAAATTGGTCTACATTAAGGTCCAAAGGGTCCAAAATTAAACTTAGTTTGATTTTGACAAAAAATGAATCAGTTAGGTTCTTTGATATGCTGAATCTAAAAATGTACTTAGATTCTTGATTATTGGCCCAGTTTTCAAGTTGGTCCAAATCGGGGTCCAAAATTAAACTTTGTTTGATTTCATCAAAAATTGAATAAATGGGGTTCTTTGATATACCAAATCTAACTGTGTATGTAGATTCTTCATTTTTGGTCCTGTTTTCAAATTGGTCTACACTAAAGTCCAAAGGGTCCAAAATTAAACTTAGTCTGATTTTAACAAAAATTGAAATCTTGGGGTTCTTTGATATGCTGAATCCAAAAATGTACTTAGGTTTTTTATTATGGGCCCAGTTTTCAAGTTGGTCCAAATCAGGATCTAAAATTATTATATTAAGTATTGTGCAATAACAAGTCTTTTCAATTGCACAGTATTGCGCAATGGCAAGAAATATCTAATAGCACAATATTGTGAAATAGCAAATTTTTTTTTAATTAGAGTTATCTTTCTTTGTCCAGAATAGTAAGCAAGAAATATCTAATTGCAAAATATTGTGCAATAGCAAGATTTTTTTTTAATTGGAGTTATCTTTCTTTGTCCAGAATCAACTTAAATCTTTGTTATATACAATATACAATGTATATTCACTTTTTACTACCAACTGATAAATTAAAATAATCTTTACCATTCAGTGATAACAAGCAGTTTTTTTACATCTTAATATTTTATGATGTATTTAAATGAGTAGTTATTGTTGCAAACTCCATTAGAAATTTTAATTGAGATTAGTTTTGGAATAAGGGAAAGGGGGATGTGATTAAAAAAATTGGGTTCAATTTTTCTCATTTGAAATTTCATAAATAAAAAAGAAAATTTCTTCAAACATTTTTTTGAGAGGATTAATATTCAACAGCATAGTGAATTGCTCTAAGAGAAAACAAAAATTTTAAGTTCATTAGAACACATTCATTCTGTGTCAGAAACCTATGATGTGTCAACTATTTAATCACAATCCAAATTTAGAGCTGAATCCAGCTTGAATGTTGTGTCCATACTTGCCCCAACCGTTCAGGGTTCAACCTCTGCGGTCGTATAAAGCTACGCCCTGCGGAGCATCTGGTTTATTTTTCCATTTTTTTTCCATGCCAATTTGATGTGCATGCAACTGCGTGTTAGGGTATAGGGAGCTACTCGCCTGAAATTAACTATAAAAGAAACATGACTGTTTATTTTACAATCAAACTCATGTAAAATGGTGAACTTTCGGATATATATAATTTCGGAATCAATTTCGGTAAACACACAATTTTTATGTGGATTTTGACAATCTAAAAAAAAAATTTGAAAAAAAATAAAAAATTTGCTGACCTACTTACCCAATTTTTTTAAAAGGGTGTAACTGGAACCACACATATATTTGGCCTTAAACTATAATATTATCTTATTTTGAAAATATAGTTGAGCCACGCTAGATTTGCAGTGGGCCAGCATATCCACGGAGCGAAGATGCAAACTGACCTCTTTTTATACGCCTGTTTACAGGACATATTATGGTACACCATTGTCCGTCTGTCTGTTGTCAAAGTGTTGAACATGAACTCGAAAACGCCTTAACTAATTTGTATGAAACTTTGGTGAATTGTTTATATGGACCATAATTTTGTATTGGGACCGTTTCCGATAACGATAGAAAAGTGATAAAATATTGTATTTTGGTGAGAGAAGTTGTACGTTGCTCCACCATCAAATGCTATTATTTCTATTAAAATAAAGGTGCTTTCTATTCTCCCCTAGAGAGAATTTGAAATAAATAAATGTTTCAGATTATCCAGCCGCTTTTCTGTGCCGTTTCTTAGCATTATTTTCACGTCTGAAGTGCGCAACTCTGGCCAATTTTAAGATAATCATCGCCTGCAAAATTGTAACTTTTGCCTTAAAATAATAAAGAACATCGACCAATAAAATGCAGAGAACTAGAAGTATTTCTGTAGCAGGTGTAAGAACAATAGCGTTACTTTGGTTTCCGATTTCGTAACGCAAATTTTAGATGGTGTAATCTGCTTTGTTGTAATAGAATTCATTACAACAATATGCAAATATGAACTCTCTCGAAATGATCAAACAAGTAAATCAGAGATGATTTACATTTTAGTTTTGTTCTTCGTAATAATTAAGTTAGAAAATGACGTTATCGTTATACGTTACATTTCACACGAAACAGAAGTCCAGTCTTTCCTCTTTTTTTTTTATTAAAATTGTTTTTGTCGTTAAGTTCTAATCATTTCCAGTCATACATGAAACATGTGACCAGTGATGTCGTTAAAAGCCGGCAGCTGGCGATTTTCGCGGGTTATTGTCCTTTCCCCTCCGGCTATTTTTGCATGAGTAAAAAAAAAAAATAGATAAAAAAGATAATCAGGTTATTAAAAAATAATTGTTCCATTGGAATTATCAGCTTTAAAGGGGCACTAGCTGTCAAATTCATGGTCACCGATTTTACTCAAATTCTCATATTTGATTTATAACAATGTAAAACATTTATTCAAACTATCAAAAGTCAAAAATAAACAGTTTACAGAGCATGGGGTAGATAACATATAGGTTTGTTTTGTGTGAATTTTAGTCCAGACGCCATCTAATTAACTATCGATTTGACCTCAGATGACCTTACAGCGATGTAAACATAAACAAAGATATGAATAGATTAAACCAACAAGTGCAATTGTATTTTTAAAGGTCTGTTTGATTTTATTTTATAGATTAAAAATAGATGTTTCTCATTGTTTTTAACTGTATAAGAATGATTTTATGTGCATCGAATTAGTAATCAAATGATTTACCGTAGTTTCACTTTCATTGTTGACATTCTTTTTCTTTAAATAACCAGTACACTTACAATGCATGCGTTGTCAATCTCTAGCTAGGGTTTAAATTGAAGTTCACATGAATACGGATTTAAAGAGGTCGACTCATTCACTTGCAAGTGAATAACTAATTATCAGTTTCTTAGCGTAATTTGACAAAATTGAACCTTTTTGGCTGCAAAAAGCAAGTGTTATTTCACTATTTCACTTTCATTATTGATTGAACAGAAAAAAATCAAACTTTAGTTTTTTTATATATCTCGTAGCTAGTGCCCCTTTAACGATTAAAGTCGCGATAAACAAGGATGTAAAATCAGTGTTTACCTTTGACTAAATATAGTTCACATTAATGCAGTCCACTGATTGGTCGTCTATTTAAAATAAGAAAGTATCGTATGTTTGCAATAATAAGAAGAGAGACGTTCGGATGGACATTATGAAGCGATCATATACCCTATTCGGATTTGGCTTCTAGAGAACGAAGAAGTCAAAGAAGATGACAATAGCATGTTATGAAATAGTATCAGTCAAATAAAAGAAAGTATAATGTTGTTACGAATCTGGAAAACAGCACCTTTTGTAGTTCACATTTAAAAGCCCAGGACCATGTTGTGTCCAGTGAATGAAGGTCAATAACGAAAGTAGAATATTGTCGACCACAAATAATTTAAAAAAATAACTTTAGTTCAAAAAGATTTTAGTTTACTTCTTACTGAACAGTTTACAAATAAGAGAAAATCAGGAGATAGCAATTGTATGACAATGCCGTTTGAAATACGCGTACAAGTCTTTTGAGAAAAAAAGGGGGTCATTTTTTTACAAAGTACGTAGTACGCAAAATAAATCCACCAAGATATTTGATAAATTAGATTATTATAGAAATAAAATTAAATATTTCATCTTTCATCTTCATGTATTCAAGGACAGAATTCCTTAGTTGTCTTAAAAAAGATATTAAAAAAAAACTGGAACATAGCTAGTGCAATGCATTCCCATTTTGTAATTTTTATACGCCCGTCAAAAAATTTTGACGGGACGTATTATGGTATACAAATGTCCAGTGTCCGTCCGTCTGTCTGTCTGTCCGGCGTAAACATGTCGCACTGTAACTTGAGAACGACTTATCCAAATTTCATGAAACTTAATATAGTTGTTTCTTATGATGGTCAAATGATCTGTATACTTTTTGGTGAAAATAAAATTAAAACTTTTTGAGTTACGGCACTTTGTAACTAAAACAGGGTTGTGTTTTTTTTCATATGTCGCACCGTATCTCAAAAACGATTCTTGATTATGGCTTAAAACTTTAAACACTTTTTAGTTATATTAATCTTAATATCTGTATACTTTTTGGTGATGATTCAAAATTTTATTTTTGAGTTATTGAGTATTTTGTAAAAAAGGGGGAGGGTTTTTTTACATGTCGCACCATATCTCAAAAAGGATTTCTGATTATTGCTTCAAACTTTACACATGTCTTTATTATATTAATCTGAAGATCTGTATACTTTTTGGTGATGATTCAAAATTTCATTTTTGAGTTCTTGAGTATTTTGTAAAAAAGGGGGAGGTTTTTTTTACATGTTGTGCCGTATCTCAAAAACAATTTATGATTATTGCTTAAAACTTTACAAACTTCTTTGTTATATTAATCTAAAGATCTGTATACTTTTCCGTTTTGATACAAAATTTTATTTTAGTGATATTTAGTTTTTTGTATAAAAAAACAGGGTTTGGGGCATGTCCCGCCATGTCTCAAAAACAATATATATTTTTGCTTAAAACTTTCTCAGAAACAATTTATGATTATTGCATAAAACTTCCACACAAGACGTCGGGCGTATCACGCCCTCATGGCGCAGCTGTTTATTTTTTTATTTTTTTTAATTTGATTGAAGTTAACAACAAAAGTAAAACAAAATTTACATTTTCCCAAGCATCTTAATCACCCCCAGGTTTGCTCAGAATGCAGGGTTTTGAGTCTAAAATTTCAAACTTTTTCAGTTTGAAGGAGCATATACGATACCAACTCCGCAACAGTTTTATACAGAAGGGGATTTCCTAACTTTGAAGCTCCAGCTGACTAATAGTGACTGCTGTTTTTAATTTTTTTTAAACAAAACCAACACTTTTTATAATATAAATTAAAACATAATGTTCTCAATGTCAGAATTACAATTTTCATTTAAAACTAAATAATTCAATTGATAATTCAAACTATAAATCTTTGGATTCTTTCAGTTCAACCATATTTACTAGCAGTCGATCAACCTGCAGGAAAATGCACAAAAATGTATATTGGTCATGCAAGTTGCCAACATAACAGTAGTTCTAAGTCTGGATCAAATGTGAATATCAACATGATCAATGTGATCACATTTACCATGTTTACAGAAAATTCAACCATCATGCTACTAATTTTAGTTAATCATTTATATTAGCTTCATTAAAAAATGATGTTTTCAGTGGTCTAAATAAGGGTCCAGGAACCCCCCAGAATGCCGGATTTTGCACCATTTTAAAAAAAAAATTGTGGGGCCCTTGAGCGGGCCCGGATCCCCAGCCTTAATAACGATGAGCAAGCTCGTCGCTGCGAACGGCTTTGCAGTCCGCAATTACTTGCCGGCTACTTTAGAAATTCAGCCTGCTTCTTCAAAACTTACTGACACCACTGGTGACTAACATGTGAGCACACGCTTACAGCTGGATATATGAAATACTAGGTCTAAACATTGTTTTTGTTTCCAATGGGATGTTAGCAAGCATATTCTGTAGACTTGATTTTTATTGTTTAACAAAGGAAAATACAATTTTCAAAGAGATCGCACTGGGGGTCTATTATTTTTCCTATGTGCATAATGTTACATACGATCTTGAGTGAAAATAATGCCCAATGACTTGACAAAATCGATTTCAGATTTGACGGACGTTATAACACACTTTGTTTCCTGATAACGATGTAAAGGGTCCTTGGAAAATTCAATGGACATTACATCTCTTATCATTGTGCCGATGCTCGTTGGATTGATTTTGCTTCAGCAGTAAATATTACTGGATATTTTAGGTGAATGAAGATAAATTAATAAAAAATACATGTTAATATACCGTTACACTTGGAATGTACAAAGTTGGTATCTTTGTCACAATTAAAAAAAAAATTGTTTAATCATGTTCTGCAAACACTTTTCAGAAATGCAATAAACTTGTCAAAGGAGAAGTAAACTTTTACCATGCATGACTTGGAAGGAAGTACTTTATTGATTTTAGTCAACTAAAGTAGGTTAAAATGTGGAAACCATGTAGATGGTGTACAGGTCACAAATATCACATGATGCCTATTTCAAGATTTAAATTCCAAGTTTAAAGTTTTTTACTTTACTGGATTTATAGGATTTTGACATTGCCAATGATTTGGAATAAATTGTATAAAACTGGAATTTCAAAACCCATATAAATACATTTTTATGGTCCATATATATTGACAGCTCCCTTTCCATTTTTATGAGTTCTGGGGCTTAAAAATTTAGTCATTACCTCAAGGGGAATTTTCCAGTTTTTGGACAATGACTCAAAAATGCTTACATAAGTTGACACGAAACTTTGTTTGGTAAATTGTTTATATCTATTGACGTAAGGTCCTTTCCAATTTTTATTAATTCCAATTTTACGTTTACCAGTTATGGGGTTTCATTCATAATAAAAGGAGGATTTTCCAGTTTTCGAACAATATCCATATTTAAAGTGCTTTGAGCAGTTTTCATTAAACTTTGGAGACTGATTTATATCTTTTAAGATAACATCCCTTTAATTTAAAAAAAATTAGGATATGACATTTAGAAGTCATTGATGTGTAATACCACTAATGATGTTCCCCTATTAGTCTTTCTTAAATTAGCACTTTTCAAAAAAATGTGCAGAATTTATCTTTGTTTCAAGTAAAGAAATACTTGGCATGAGTAAAGTTTTATCCAGTCCAGTACTATGAACAAAAATTCTCTTAACATTTCATTGCATATAAGAAAATAACCATCACTAAAAGTTAACAAATCAAATGTCCCCCCTTAATTAACCTGTGTACAAGATTTAGTAACCATGTAAGCTCAAGTTTCCAAAATATTCTATAGAAACTTTTTTAGCAATCAAAATTTTTCCTGTTTACAGTTTATCTTCAATAATGTTCAAAATAATAACCAAAAACTGCAAAATTCATTATTATGTTTTTTGCATAAAATTTCTATTTTTTATGCCCCGCTGTGGAGGGAGATTCACTTATTGTCAAGTATTGAGTTGCGAGTTACAAAAATCAAGTTGCGAGTTATGAGGGTTGAGTTGCGAGTTACAAATGTCAAGTTACGAGTTACAAAGGTAGAGGTTTAAGGAAATTTTGCTGTTTTTTTGTTATTATCTTGAATATTATTATAGATAGATATAAAATGTAAACAGCAATAATGTTCAGCATAGTAAGATCTACAAAAAAGTTTAAAGACCAAAATTGTCAATAGTCCCCTTAAGGAGATATTGCCCTTTAAAGACAATTTTACAAAGTTTGCTAACATTTAAAAATCTTCTCCTCTGAGACTATTGTGACTAATACTTCCTAACTTTGAATGAACATTCCTTTAGGAATCTGTTCCTATCCAATATACCCTCATTTTGAATGGCCTCAGTATTATGACAAGACCTACCTATTGTATTTATTGATAACTTTTTCTCGTCCTGAACAGTGAAATATTTGCCACTGGACGTTAAGCAACCAACAGAAATCAATCCTTTAGGAATCTAGTTTATGAATTGTATTTGAATTTTTGATCCATCAACAAACATCAACAAACATGGTCTCCATGGCTAAAAATAGAACATGGGTTTGAAATGCAGTTTTTGGCTTATATCTCAGAAACTAAAGCATTTAGCGCAAATCTGACATGGGGGTTTAAATGATCTAAAGGTCAAGATCTATCAGCCCTGAAATATTCAGACAAACCAAACAACAGATTGTTGGGTTGCTGCCACTAAATTGGTTGTATTAAGAGAATTTTGCAGTTTTTGGTTATTATTTTGAACATTATTGAAGATAAACTGTAAACAGAAAAAATGTTCAGCAAAGTAAGATCTTCAAAACATTTATATGACCAAAATTGTCAATTGACCCCTTAAGGAGTTATTGCCCTTTAATGACAATTTTACACAAGTTGTTTTATGTTTTTTAACTTTAAAAATCTTCTCAAATGATTCTAGTATAAATTTTGTATTTCAATTCCTTGTACATCAAGAAACATAGACACTATGGCCAAAATGAAACATAAGGGTAAAAAGCAAAAATAATCATTGATGAAAGATTTGCAAAAAAATAAGAAAAGAGTGATTCAGGCTCTTGAGAGCCTCTTGTTTTACAACAAAACACCACCCTTTAAACCTGGTCAAGGTTTTGGGGTATATCTTAAATCTGGGAACTACTTATTACTTTTATTAAAAAGTAGATCTGGCAAATAGGTGAAAGGACTGGCAAAACTTTCTTACAACACCTAAATTTCACATATATTACATAAAAATCTAAACACTTAGCCACACCTACCCCAACTAAACTGTGGGTGATCATATGGGATGTAGAAAGGTAATTAGTTACTGTCCAACCAGTGACACCAGCTGCAGTTTATATATGTTGTGAGGAAATACAAAACTGGCAGAAAGTTTTAAACGGGACACAAATTGATGTGCTCGTCAGTGAATAAACCAAATAAAATAGCTAGCACATATATACAAAGAAAGAAACATATTAAAGATGGAAAAACATCTGGGGTTGATATAATGTGTTTATAACATGCCTAAATATTCAATATTGTGTTGATGAAAAAAACCAAATTCATTAAGGCGCTTGGTGGTGAAAAACCAAATTTGATATTCATGCTTGAGGGGTGAAATGGAATTGATAATGTAATTAAAAAACTTTATCACCCAATTACATAAAAAAAATGGTGGGTAAAAACCCCAATTTGTAAATTCTTATCTGGAGCTCTGTTAGGGTTAACATGGGAGTTTTTAAGATTAAGACAAGATACAAATATTTTAGCATCCTTCATCAACTAAACTTGTGTTGGAGTTCATGAAAGTTATATGGACATGTTTTTATATGACCGCAAACAAATTTTGCGTTCATATAATGGTATGATGTTGTCATTGTCTGCGTCGTCCGAAGACACATTTGGTGTCTGGACAATAACTTTAATTTAAGTGAATGGATCTCTGCGAAATTTTATAAAAAGGTTTAATACCTCAAAAGGAAGGTTGAGATTAATTTTGGGGATAATGGTTCAAACCATTTTGGAATTAGGAGCCCAAAATAAGTATTTTTCTACTTTCAGGATATCAACTTGTGTAATAGTATTTCAATTGCTCTGAAATTGTACCTCAATGTTTAATACAACAGGTAAAAGGTTTGGATTGATTTTGGGGTTTTGGTCCCAAAGGTTTAGGTATTAGGGGGCAAAAAGGGGGCCCAAAATAAGCATTTTTTGTAGTTTTCAAACAATAACTTGTGTTTAAGTGTATGAATCTCTCTGAAATTATACCACAAGTTTCCATACCATGAAGGGATGGTTAGTATTGACTTAGGGGGGTTATGGCTCAAAATTTTTGGAATTAGGGGCAAAAAAAGGGGAAAAACTAGGTTTTTGGTCAATGGACAATTAAGACAATTTAAAAGCAGTGTAAGGGAGGTAACTCAAAAACATTTAACATTCAATGTTGGGTATGTTCAGATTTACCTCCCTTACACTACTTGTAAATTATGTATAAACAAATTCAGGTTTTTGACTAATTGCAAAAAAAGGGAGGATGGTAGTAGTTTTCAATTTTTTTTCTCCAAATTTTTTAAAAGTTTGAAGAAGAAATCTTTGTTTGCACAATATTGCGCAACAGATTTGTAAGATCTTGACATTTGTTTTGTGTCAGAATCACAATCCAAATGCAGTAGCTGTATCAAGCTGGAATGTTGTGTCCATACTTGCCCCAACTGTTCAGGGTTTGACCTCTGCGGTGGTATAAAGCTGCGCTCTGCAGAGCACCTGGTTGAGTATTACAATTATGTTTGATTTAGTTCAATATAGCAATTTATTAGCCATCTAGTTTGATTTGCGTCAGCACTACAGGTTAAGGCATGAACTAGATTAGTCAAACTCGAACAAAAACCATTTTTGTGACCAAGAAAGTAGGTAGAGTAAAGTCATTTTGTGAAACTCTTCAAGTAAAATTAAGTTGGTTCTGGATTTTTATAATTTTTTGGGAGGAGACTATCATGATTTATAATTAGCCAACAAGAATTGTTTTGTTTTATGATCACACTTTCATAATATTTTTGGTAGCATTTGCAAACAATAAATTTTGAACCCTGCTTTGAATTTTTAGATCCTCTTTGATAAAATTATAAAAAATCAACTTTAAACTAGGAATTATTAGCTCACCTCACCTCAAAGGTCAAGTGAGCTTTTCTCATCACTTGGCTTCCGTCGTCGTTAACTTTTACAAAAATCTTCTCCTCTGAAACTACTGGGCCAAATTTAACCAAACTTGGCGACAATCATCACTAGGGTATTTAGTTTTTAAAATGTGACCTGTCCAACCAACCAAGATAGCCGCCATGGCTAAAAAAAGTACATAGGGTAAAATGCAGTTTTTGGTTCATATCTCTGAAACCAAAGCATTTAGAGCAAATCTGCTGTGGATAAAATTGTTCATTAGGTCAAGATCTATCTGCCCTGAAATTTTCAGACCAATCGGACAACTTTTTGTTGGGTTGCTGAATTGGTAATTTTAAGAAAATTTTGCAGCTTTTGGTTATTATCTGGAATATTATTATAGATAAAGATAAACTGTAAACAGCAATAATGTACAGCAAAGTAAGAACAACAAATTAGTCAACATGACCAAAATGGTCAATTGACCCCTTAAGGAGTTATAGTCAATTTTTAATAATTTTTGTAAGTTTTGTAATTTTTTGTAAATTGTTACAAAATTTTCAACTGTCACTTCTGGGCCAAATTAATTATAGATGGAGATAATTGTAAGCAGCAAGAATGTCCAGTAAAGTAAGATCTACAAACACATCACTAACACCAAAACACAATTTTGTCATGTGTCCTTTGTTTAATATGCACAATGAACAAGGTGAGTGACACAGGCTCTTTAGAGCCTCTAGTTTGTTATTATCTTGAAGATTATTATAGATAGTAAAATTGTCAGTCAACCCCTTTAGGAGTTATTGCTCTTTATACTCAATTTTTAACATTTTTTTGTAACTTGTAACTAGGGTATCTAATTTAAAAAATGTGTCCGATGACCCAGCCTGCCAACCAACATGGCCGACATGGCTAGAAATAGATCATATGCAGTTTTTGGCTTATATCTCTAAAACTAAATCATTTAGGACAAATCTGAGAGGGGTAAAAATGAATATCCGATTAAAATCTATCCCCTCATCAATTTTCAGATGAATCCGACAACCTATTGTTAGGTTGCTGTCCCTGAATTGATAATTTTATGGAATTTTTAGCCGTTTTTTGTTATTATCTTTAAGATTATTATAGATAGTAATTCATTCATACATTCCTTCTTTCCTTCCTACCCTCAATCTCAAATCTAACATTTTTCTAGACTTTGTTCTTTTTATGCCTACTGACCTGGATCATTGGAACATAATTGAGTTTTATTATGACTTGCTGAAGGAGTTAGCTTTTAATTTATGTTGACAATTATGGCTTGGACATTGCATTTCACAAATTTAATGTAGAACATATATCCAGATTGCATTTCACAAGTATACAGAAGAACATATCCAGTTTTTCACAAATACACAATAGAGCATATCCAGCATTTCACAAATACACAGTAGAACATATCCAGCATTTCACAAATTTAAAGTTGAACATATCCAGATTGCATTTCACAAATATACAATAGAACAAATCCAGCATTTCACAAATACACAATAGAACATATCCAGTGTTTCACAAAGACACAATAAAACATATCTAGCATTTCACAAATACACAATAGAACATATCCAGTGTTTCACAAATACACAGTAAAACATATCTAGCATTTTCACAAATACACAATTGAACATATCCAGCATTTCACAAATTTAAAGTTGAACATATCCAGATTGCATTTCACAAATACACAATAGAACATATCCAGATTGCATTTCACAAATACACAATAGAACATATCCAGCATTTCACAAAAATACACAATAGAACATATTCAGGATTTCACAAATACACAGTAGAACATATCCAGCATTTCACAAATTTAAAGTTGAACATATCCAGATTGCATTTCACAAATACACAATAGAACATATCCAGCATTTCACAAATACACAATAGAACATATCCAGCATTTCACAAATATACAAAAGAATATATCCAGCATTTCTCACAATAGTAATCCAGAATTTCACAAATACACAGTAGAACGTATCCAGCATTTCTACACAATAGAACAGAACATATCCAGCATTTCTCACAATAGAACATATCCAGCATTTCTCACAAATAGTACATATCCAGCATTTCTCACAATAGAACCTATCCAGCATTTCTCACAATAGTTCATATCCAGCATTTCACAAATACACAGTAGAACGTATCCAGCATTTCTACACAATAGAACATATCCAGCATTTCACAAATACACAGTAGAACATATCCAACATTTCACAAATATACAGTAGAACATATCCAGCATTTCACAAATACACAATAGAACATATCCAGCATTTCACAAATACACAGTAGAACATATTCAACATTTCACAAATATACAGTAGAACATATCCAGCATTTCACAAATACACAATAGAACATATCCAGCATTTCACAAATATACAGTAGAACATATCCAGCATTTCACAAATACACAATAGAACATATCCAGCATTTCACAAATACACAGTAGAACATATCCAGCATTTCATAAATATACAGTAGAACATATCCAGTGTTTCACAAATACACAATAAAACATATCTAGCATTTCACAAATACACAATAGAACATATCCAGTGTTTCACAAATACACAATAAAACATATCTAGCATTTCACAAATACACAATAGAACATATCCAGCAGTTTACAAAAATACACAATAGAACATATTCAGGTTTTCACAAATACACAGTAGAACATATCCAGCATTTCACAAATTTAAAGTCGAACATATCCAGATTGCATTTCACAAATATACAATAGAACATATCCAGCATTTCACAAATACACAATAGAACATATCCAGCATTTCACAAATATACAAAAGAATATATCCAGCATTTCTCACAATAGTACATATCCAGCATTTCACAAATACACAGTAGAACGTATCCAGCATTTCTCACAATAGTACATATCCAGCATTTCACAAATACACAGTAGAACGTATCCAGCATTTCTACACAATAGAACATATCCAGCATTTCTCACAATAGTACATATCCAGCATTTCACAAATACACAATAGAACGTATCCAGCATTTCTACACAATAGAACATATTCAGCATTTCACAAATACACAGTAGAACATATCCAGCATTTCACAAATATACAGTAGAACATATCCAGCATTTCACAAATACACAGTAGAACATATCCAGCATTTCACAAATATACAGTAGAACATATCCAGCATTTCTCACAATAGTACATATCCAGCATTTCACAAATACACAATAGAACGTATCCAGCATTTCTACACAATAGAACATATCCAGCATTTCACAAATACACAGTAGAACATATCCAACATTTCACAAATATACAGTAGAACATATCCAGCATTTCACAAATACACAGTAGAACATATCCAGCATTTCACCAATACACAATAGAACATATCCAGCATTTCACTAAAATACAGTAGAACATACCAGCATTTTACTCAAATACAGTAGAACATATCCAGCATTTCACTAAAATACAGTAGAACATATACAGCATTTCACAAATACACAGTAGAACATATCCAGCATTTCACTAAAATACAGTAGAACATATCCAGCATTTCACAAATACACAGTAGAACATATGCAGCATTTCACCAATACACAATAGAATATCCAGCATTTCACTAAAATACAGTAGAACATATCCAGCATTTCACAAATACACAGTAGAACATATCCAGCATTTCACCAATATACAGTAGAACATATCCAGCATTTCACTAAAATACAGTAGAACATATACAGCATTTCAGAAATACACAGTAGAACATATCTAGCATTTCACCAATATACAGTAGAACATATCCAGCATTTCACTAAAATACAGTAGAACATATCCAGCATTTCACAAATACACAGTAGAACATATGCAGCATTTCACAAATATACAGTATAACGTATCCAGCATTTCACAAATATACAGTAGAACATATCCAGCATTTCACAAATATACAGTAGAACATATCCAACATTTCATTCACCAATATACAGTAGAACATATCCCTTTGTGCCTCCGTTTGTCCGTCCGGTTAAAGTTTTTGGTCGAGGTAGTTTTTGATGAAGCTGAAGTCCAATCAACTTGAAACTTAATACACATGTTCCTCATGATATGATCTTTCTAATTTTAATGCCAAATTATAGTTTTGACCCCAATTTCATGGTCCACTGAACATAGAAAATGATAGTGCAAAGTTCAGGTTAAAGTTTTTGGTCAAGGTAGTTTTTGATCAAGTTAAAGTTACATCAACTTGAAACTTAGTACACATGTTCCCTATGATATGATCTTTCTAATTTTAATTCCAAATTAAAGTTTTGACCCCAATTTCACGGTCCACTGAACATAGAAAATGATAGTGGGAGTGGGGCATACATGTACTATGGACACATTCTTGTTTGTCCAGTGATGATGTGGGGGCGTAGCAGCATGGGGTATGTGAACACGCTCACTAAGATTCTTTAGTTTTTAATAAGATAACAAATAGGATGATTATTGTTTACCAAAAATCTACTTCCCATTTTCACTTTATTCTTTCATTAGCGATTATCAATTTTATATTGTGTTTTTTAAGATTATGTACAGACCCAGAGGTTTTGACAGGAGAGAATAATTTATGTTATTTCTTTTCAGATTATGTACAGACCCAGAGGTTTTGACAGGAGAGAATGTCCTGAGCCTCCACATTTGCTATTGCAACAGAACAGATTCCAGATATTGAATGCTCAGAATCAACAGAATTGTACATCTCCAGTGCTATATAAACAGACTGGAAATACAAACATGGACCAAGGTCAAAGTCACAATACCAATGTCAATATAATACAAGGCCAAGGTCACAATACCAATGTCAATATAATGCAGACCCAAGGTCAAGGATGCAGTCCAAGTGCACAGATTATTAGATGTCGGAGAATGCTTTGTCAGACTCAGGAATTCTATTATATGTTTCCCTCCCCTCGGAGATCATCCATTAGCAATCATCCTAGTGGCTGTCGAACAATGGCACAAAGGAGGCTTATGCATCAAAGGCTGGACTCAAGTAGCACAGGAAATTCAAATCGTTTTATGATTGATAATGAAGAGAATTATGTGCAAAATAACATGTTGCCTGGAAACATATTTAATAATTCACATACGAACTCGTCCATAGATAACAATGCTATTTGTGGGAAGCAGCAACTTGTACAAGAGTTTGAATCTAATGATAGGTTATGCAGTCAAGTCATGAATGGAGGAGAACAGCAGACAAGACAGACCATGTCCCAGTCTCGTGTGGCTCTGTCCGATTTCATCAACAATAATTCTATAGATATTGATCAAAGTTTCAATGGTTTAGATGACCATTCCTACAGTCGTAAGAACACAGACAATTTTTCATATGAAGATGAGAATCATACTAATGCAGCATACTACACAAACTGTCAAAGAGATAGCTCCACGGAAAGACTGAAAGTATTACAGACAAATTCTGCTTCAGATGAAGGTCAAAGATTTCAAAATTCAAATGTATGTCCATTTCAGAGGAATTCATACATCAATTCATTGAGAATAGCCAGAAATTCTAATGGCAATAACACTGTTAGTACAGATAGGTCAGAAAAACAGTCTGCCTTGAATTCTGATGTAGAATCCAAACTGATCAACCAACATCTGAGAACTAAAATTGAACAACAAGCATCATTGAATCATCAGGTAAAGTCCAAATTGGTCAAAGAGTCTACATTGTTACAGAGAGCATTAAGAGATTTGATAAACAAAGAAAAAGAAAAAGAGAAACTTCAAATTGAGGCTGACAAAAATAAAAAGAATTTTAGAATTGAAGGCTCTACTATTACCATGACTACTGAAGCTAAACAACCTGACAAAAAATCACAGACAATAGATAAAAGTAAACATTTGGAAAGTGTGGTTGATAAAACAAAATCAAATATATTATGCTCTTCAACTTCATCTGGTCAATCTGTTCAATGTATGAATGCAGATAAAATAAATATTCCTGAAAATGAACCAATGGAGAAAAAGAACTTCGCTATTTCTGCCAATGTTCCAACTGTAGAAAGCAAAATAATTGTAGATAATGGAAAAATGGTTACTGGAAAGTCAAGAGAAAATGAAAACCAATACAAAGCAACTGGTCATCAGCAGGTTAATGTAAAGTCATCATCAGAATGTGTGATTGACGGTCAAGTTAGGACCCAGACAGCACCAAGTACAGATAGTGAAGGTCAAGTAGGGATTCAAACAGCACAAAGTGCAGAGGCATCTTATAATCTGGCATTAAAACAGTGGCAAAAACAGAATTTGTGTAAAACTAAATCTTCTGATTTACAGAAAACAAATACTGATGATCCATACCACCAGACACACCAACAATTGAAAACACTGAATTCTGGGAGAAACATAGAAATGGACTCCTCAAATAAAAAGAATTGTGATTCATGCCTTGAGGCACTTGAAGAGAATTCTACCAGATCTGAGAATATCCACTCCGCAAATACAAAGAATAGTGATCCATCCCTTGAGCCACTTGCAGAGAGTTCTGTCAGATCTATGAATATCCATGCCTCACGTAAAAAGAATTGTGATCCATGCCTTGAAGCACAGAAACAGAATTCAGCCAATTCTTTGAATATCCACTCAAATACAAAGAATTGTGATCCACGCCTTGAGGCACGTAAACAGAGTTCTGCCAATTCTATGAACATCCACTCAAATACAAAGAATTTTGATCCACGCCTTGAGGCACGTAAACAGAGTTCTGCCAATTCTATGAATATCCACTCAAATACAAAGAATTGTGATCCACGCCTTGAGGCATGTAAACAGAGTTCAGCCAATTCTTTGAATATCCACTCAAATACAAATAATTGTGATCCACACCTTGAGGCATGTAAACAGAGTTCTGCCAATTCTATGAATATTCACTCAAATACAAAGAATTTTGATCCACGCCTTGAGGCATGTAAACAGAGTTCTGCCAATTCTTTGAAACTCCACCCAAATACAAAGAATTGTGATCCACGACTTGAAGCACAGAAACAGAATTTTGCCAATTCTATGAATATCCATTCCTCAAGTAAAAAGAATTGTGATCCATGCCTTGAAGCACAGAAACAGAATTCAGCCAATTCTATGAATATCCACTCAAATACAAAGAATTGTGATCCACGCCTTGAGGCATGTAAACAGAGTTCTGCCAGATCTATATATATCCACCCAAATACAAAGAATTGTGATCCACACCTTGAGGCAGTTAACGAAAATACTACCAGATCTATGGAAATCCACTCAAATACAAAGAATTATGATCCACGCCTTGAGGCACATAAACAGAGTTCTGCCAATTCTTTGAATATCCAACCAAATACAAAGAATTGTGATCCACGCCTTGAGGCAAGTAAACAGAATTCTGCCAGATCTATATATATCCACTCAAATACAAAGAATTGTGATCCACACCTTGAGGCATGTAAACAAAATTCTATCATAAGTAATGATGCACTAAATACAAACAGCTTCCATCAAAATGTTGAAATATGTACAACAAATAATCATAGTTACTCACAAAGCGGACCTTTGCTTCATGATCGAAAGAATGTGGATTGTAATCAAAGTCTTGATAAGTTACAAAGTATAAATCCAGAATGTCCAAGAAAAAATCCATGTAGAGAAAATGAAAGTTCTGAAAACTCCTGTCAAGACAGAAAAGAGGTATCCTCTAAAGATACAGGATTCAGACAGGCTCTTGTAGATGTTGTTAAAGCTATGTTTGACTTAAGGAGGAATAAACACTTTGAGGAAAAGATCATTGCAAGGAACCAAGGGGATAAAGCAAGCAACAATGACAACAAACTTGATGGACAAAAGTTAAACCAAACCATTTCAGCAAACAAGGATGATTATAATCTTGTTAGACAATCAAAAAATCAGCCTAATAAATTAAGCATAGATGAGTACAAGCATGGGAGACAAACTGAGAAGCAGCAGATTAAACCAAACAAAGCTGAGAGCAAACAGGTTGTAGAAACAAGAATCCAGGCCAAATCAATTGACACCTACCAAGATAATTCCCAAAATGGAAGAGTTAAACATATGCAATGTCAAAGAAGTTCAAACTTTTCAAAGACAAGTCCTATTCTGAGCAAAACTGTAAAATATACAAAAGAAACAAATGAAAAGCCTGCCACTCTAGAAACGACTCAATCCAGTGATAAACCTTTGTCATGCAATTCCAATGCTAATGATAGAAACATTTTTACCTGTGTATTTGACACTGACAGCACAAGGACTAGATGTGATAATAGCAATGTGACTGAAAACACTGATCTCATGGATGAGAACACACACCTGGATGAAAACAGGAAAACATCTGACTTGCTTGAAAAATCTTACTCCAGTCAGACTCCAGACAAATTAAATAAAGAATCTAACTCACTTCATACTGACAAAATTAGTGACGATTGTTTATTTTCCAGTGCAGAAAATTCTGAAGATGATAGATTGCTGCCAGATGAGAAAGATGAAAAGTCTGTTAAAGAAAACTATGAAGATGAGTTTGAAGATAAATGTTTAATTTTACAAAGGGACATTCCCCAGAGTATGTCAGTTTCATATAACAAGGAAATAAATTGTGACAGCAAAGGTTCCAACAATATAACAGAGAAAACAGGTGTACAGGGTAACAATAACTGCAAGACTCCAACACCTTCAAAAATGTCACCAAAAATTCAATCCACTGGTAAAGATTTTAGTTTCTTAGAATTAGGATATTGTCCCCTTGCTTTACCTCTTGGTTGCTATGCCTACGAAGATGATGCAGACAGAGATGAGAACAATAACAACTCCCCCAAAAGACTAGATTTTGCCCCTGACATTGTTGCCACAAATAAACACATGAGAATGCTTTGTGATGAGAAATACAATCATGACAACACAGAGATTCTAACACCATGGGTTATAAGATATCTTGATGAAATCCCAAAACCAACAATTCGCAAAGAATTTTTAGACAAGATGGACTTAGAGTTAAATGAGAACGAATTTAACCATCATCATATATTACAAGCTTCTATAGCTTCTCCTGAAAACGATGATAGTGATGGAGAGGATATAGACACTGACCGCAGGGAATCACCTCAGATTATTCCATTGGACAATCACTATGAGAAAGATACTAGAAAAACTCATCAGATAAGATCATTGCTGAATAGTTCATTGGACGATACACTGTCAGATTTGAATTCTATTACAGTTTCAGATGACACACCATTGATTATTCCATTGGACAGTCACTATGCGAAAGATACCATAAAAACTCATCAGATAAGATCATTGCTGAATAGTTCATTGGACGATACATTGTCAGATTTGAATTCTATTCCAGTTTCAGATGACGAATGTGATTGGTCATTGGGGGAGTCTGAAGATGATAGCAGTACAGACAACTATAGTGAAAGGGTACCAGGAGACTACAGTGATGAGGTACCATGTGAAAGTGACCAAAATGAGGATAAAACAGACTGTGCAGTGGGCAAGTCAAATCATTCAAAGAAAAGTTTACAAAGTGAGTTTGATCCTGAAAGTAGTGGAAATAGGACAAAAGTGACTGATAACACCAAAGATGAAAACCACAAACATTTATTTCAAAGAGAAACTCTTCTTCTAATAGATAACTCTGTTGACAATAAAGCCAATAATTCTAAAACAGATCCTTCATTAAGTTGTAAGATCCAAAATGAAAATGATTTACTGCAAAAAGAAGCAAACTTTCATGAGGAAACTGATAGTAATAAGGAAAAATATTCTATAGGTGAACCATCAAAGAAGATTGACAGTAAAAAAAGAAAAGATGAGATATCAAATATTGATAAAAAATCAGATAATTTAAAAGAAGATGCAGGCAAGGGAGATAATTTGATGTTACCCCAAGGAACAACAAAATTATTAAAGAAAAAAGTGGTAGATACTGAGAGTAGTTCTACTCTATCAACTAAGAAAACAAGGACTAAGAAGCGTTTTTCTCCAACAGAAAATCAGCTGTTCCAGGAAGCAATGAACTTTTTATGTAGTGGAAAAATTAAAGATAATAATGAGAAAATTATAGATTGTTTCTCAAATTCTACCATTCGAACCAGGCAAAAGTCGTCTAACATTGGTAAAGATGTTGAACAAGGAGAGGCTAGAAAGAAAAAACAAGAAATTTCAAGTTTGGTTGAAAAAGATATTGTGCATGCAGACAATGTGAAGAAAAAGAGATGTTGCAAGCCTTCAAAGGTCAAAGAATTAAAAGAGAAGCAAAAAAATATTTTAGACAATTTAAAATCCCAAAAAGAGATTATCAGTTTAGAGAAAAAGCAGGAAGATAATGGTGAGAATTGTGATAGCATTGGGGAAACAAAAGATAATTGCGAGCCAAAGACAAAAACAACAGAATTGAATAAAGAAGTAACCAAAGCCTCTAAAGACAGAAAATATTTGATAGATGATACTGAAAAACAGGATGAAGACAAGTTAGATTATTCTTCAGTTGTAATGCCAGTTAGTGAACAGTTAAAAGGCTTTTTGAAAAGACCTGAAATTTCTATGGATGTGTTACCAAGCAAACAGAAAGATCTCCCTCTCAAAAGACAGGATATATCTCCAGAAGAATCAGAAGCATTAACAGGCCTTTTAACTTTAGGAGAAAGTCATAAGAGTGTAGAGACCCAGACATTGTACAACACAGACTCGGGAACCTGTTCTGAAAAGAGGACTATACTGAACAGCTCGTGTGAGGTCAAATCAAACAGGACTATACTGAACAGCTCGTGTGAGGTCAAATCTGACAGGACTATACAGAACAGTTCATGTGAGGTCAAATCTGACAGGACTATACTGAACAACTCATGTGAGGTCAAATCTGACAAGATTAATGATAACCACAGCAGTGATGAAATTTTACAGAAGAGTGAACTAGAAAATGAAATAGACCAACGCATAAATAAGTTACTGAATGATGTTAGAGGGAAAATGTTGAATGGAGATAAAAGTGAGGAAAATGGACAAGATAAAGGAATAAACAAACCGAGGGGAAATGGTCTATATCATAATAAAGAAGAGCAAAAAAACAACAAAAAAGGCAAACATGAAGAAAATTGTAAAGTCAATAAAAAGGACAAGCAAGAACAAAATGGTGATGTTTGTAAAAGGCATGAGGAATTAAAAAATCTTGATGAGCAAAAGGACAAACAAGAACAAAATCTTGAAGATGATAAAAAGGACAAGAAATTACAAAATCCTGAAGGTCATCAGATGGACAAACAAGAACATAATCTTGTAGATGATGAAAAGTACAACCAAGAAAAAATTCTTAAAGGTGATCAAAAGAATGAAAAGGACAAACATGAACAAAATCTTAAAAGTGATATATGTGATGGGCAAGAACAGAACAGTAAAGTAGAACATCATTCTTTACCTTTTCTTATTGCAGCAGCTACTGAAAATGACCGATCTGTTCCTATTGATACTACTGTGCAGAGTGGATCAACAGAGGATCAGACAGTCACAGCTTCAAACCATACACAAAGTCCTGGTTCTAATGAATATCTAGAACATAGTGATAGTGATACAATACCATTGGTAGAAAAAACAGTTGTGGAAGAAAAAACTCCAGGAAAATGGTTAATTCCTATATTAGAACGATTGAATATTGACATTTCTAAAGGACGACTCATTGTCACAAAGACTGCACAGAAACTTTGTATTAAGACTGGGACATTGATTAAATCTACGTGTTCATATTCCAGTCAAACCTCAGTTGTTCAAGGGAAAGAAGAGATGAATATAGATAATAGTGCAATTGATATGATTGCAGTTGGAGACAAGTCCGATCACCTTGGAAATGAAAGTCAAAATCATGATGAGCTGAACATTGAGAATGTAAATAGTTCAATAACAAAAAGTAAGAAAAGAAAAAAAGGTAAAAATTTAAGTGATAATTCTATGGAGCTAAGATCTCAAGGAACAACAAATACCAAGAAATGGAAAAAGTTGAAAGAATCAGATGATATGTTAGTACCAAGAATAACAAGAAACAGAGCATTACAGGTTTCAAAAAACCCTACAATTAACCTTCCTAGTAAAAAAGGAAATTTAAAAAAGAAAAAAACTTCAGGGAAAAAATTGAATGAAACTGATGCAATCTGTCCAGAAATAAATGACATTTCTAAGGAAGATGATATTGATAAAAGTACAGAATCCTTTTGTCATAAAAAGTCTGATTCTTCTAATAAAAAGAGTAAAGGTAAAGGAACAAAAAGAAAACTTGAGTTTGATGGTAGACAAGAAGAAACAAATGAGAATACAGAGGAAAGTTTGGATAAAATGGATGAAAATCAAATGAAAAACAAACCACCAGAAACAAAAAAGAAGAAAATACCAAAATGCAGGAAAATGCTTAATAAAAGTAGTACTTTGGAAGAAAGGTCAACTGAAAGTATAAGTCTTGCAGCGGAATTACCTGAACAGATGAACAATTTGGGTTGTGATGCGGTCACAGAACTGGATAACCAGAAAAAGTCAGAAAATGGAAAAAAGCAAAAGGTTAAAAAAAATATTATGAAAAAATCATCTAACAAACCATTAAAGTCTCTATCCACACCAAAAACTAAGTCGTTAAAAAAGATATTAGGTGCAAAATCTAAGAAGAAAACAATGGCAAATGGTGACAAGGTTTGTTTTCGCTTAGTGACTGAACCCTCAGAGCAGAAGATCGTTAGACTAAAGGCTGAAGCACTGAAGAAGTTATATGCAACAAAGATCTGTGCCTATTGTAAGCAAACAGTTCCAAGCAGGCAGTTTAAACACCATGTAAAGATTCATCACCCTTACAGATGTGCTAAGTGTGGACTTCTTTTCTCAAACAAGGTAAAAGTTATTTCATTTTATCTTGAATATATTTAAATGAAATAGGTACACAAGTATTTGCATGAAATGACTACCATACATACAAAAGAAAGAAAAACATGCAGGATACATCACTTATTTGTCAGAATCAGGTTCCTGATATTAGGCAAACAAATATAAACAACTACAACAAAGGGGTCCCTTGATAGGGGTCTAAGCAATGCATCTACAATGATAGTTTGCCTGGCAATTCTGAAGTGTGAGTTCAAACATTATTCATGGTTTGGTGTTCAACTCAGATCTTAACAGCATATGGTTGGTGGGTTTCCCTGGATTCACTTCCTCCCATAATAAAAGCTGGCCATCTTAATATACTGGTAGCTAAAATGCTGAATGCGGCATTAAATACCATATAAAAAGTTACAGAGGTTATAATAAAATCAGTGCAGAACTCACCAATGAAGGAGGTATTATGGACAATAAAAAACAGATCAATGTGAAATGATACTTAATAAAATTACAATAAAAAATACTTGCAAAGACTTCAA
This sequence comes from Mytilus edulis, assembly GCF_963676685.1. Classification (NCBI taxonomy): domain Eukaryota; kingdom Metazoa; phylum Mollusca; class Bivalvia; order Mytilida; family Mytilidae; genus Mytilus; species Mytilus edulis. The sequence continues at coordinate 6,373,353 of NC_092348.1, forward strand.
TTCAATGGTAAAAATGAAAATTATACCGATATGTTCATTAAAATGATGTTATCGAAAACATGCATATTGAAAGAAGCTTATAGATCACCATCAAGAATGTTAAAGTCACATTTGTCAGAAATTTTAGTATGAAATTATAGTGCTGAAAGCTTTGATCTTTTAGCCAACCAATGACATTGTATGGCCTTCAATCTGATGATAAACTTTACAAATATTTTCTTTTGTACATGATTTATTTTTCAGGAAGAGAGGTTGGGGCATCGAAGGGAAAAACACAGTAGTCATCAATATCATTGTATTATCTGCAATAAAATATTTGATGAAAAATGGCATTACGGACATCATATCAAATCATTGGTTCACAGAAACAACAGAGAAATCTATAGGCGAGCTATTAATATCATGAAATCCTGTATTGGGTTAGATCTCGGTAAGTGCATTATGCTATATATAGATATAAAAAGATGTGGTATGAGTGCAATTGAGACAACTCTCCATCCAAGTCACAATTTATAAAAGTAAGCCATTATAGGTCAAAGTTGTATTAACTCCTTTGATAAAAGATATGATAATGAAAAAAATATTATGATTAAGAATTCTTTGTTTAAAGAGGAGAAAATGAAAATACAACTTGATCAAATATTTTGAAACTAACGTCATATCATTAACTTAAACATCATTAGCCTTAAGATACAGGTTAAGTTTGTTTTGTGTGATTTTAGCATTCCCTTTCAAAAGTTCTTAGTTACCTTTGACTTCTTGGGTTAATATTTGAGTGTATTATATCAAATGTATACTTCGAAATTAAAATGCAGTATCTTGAAAATAAAATGGTCAAGTAAGATTGAAATGGTTTTGACATTTTTGTTGAAGAGTTTTCTCTTCTTTTTTTCTTTGGTTCCATGGTGATAGTGACTGTACAATCTAATTATTTTATTATTTAAACACATTGAATTTGAAATTTACCTTTAAAGAGTTTTTCTGCAAGCTGGGGTGTCCTTAGATCACATTATTTTAGCTTTAAATTCTCAATTAATGATGTTTAACTCATAAGTAGTGTTGAAGTGAATCCCATCCACCTGATTTTCCTTATTTATCTAGAAACAGAAGTTTTAGCATTAGATAAGATAAAAGTACCATTATGACATGATACTAAAGATATCAAAAGATGGGGGTATGAGTGCCAATGAGTTAACTTTCTCATCCATTTCACAGTTTGTAAAAGAACGGTCTTCAACAAGGAGCTTTGGCTCACACCGAACAGCAAGCTATAAAGGGCCCCAAAAATTTGTAGTGTAAAACTATTCAAACGGGAAAACCAACGGTCTAATCTATAAGCACATTAACAAAAATGAAAGACAAAAATACAAAAATGTTTTTACTATAGCACAATAACTGGATGTATAAGTACAGAGCCATGTCAAGATGATACAGACTACAAAATTTTTTATGCCCCACCTACGATAGTAGAGGGGCATTATGTTTTCTGGTCTGTGCCTCCGTTCGTTCGTTCGATCGTTCGTTCGTTCGTCCGTCTGTGCGTCCCTTCGCTTCAGGTTAAAGTTTTTGGTCAAGGTAGTTTTTGAAGAAGTTGAAGTCCAATCAACTTGAAACTTAGTACACATATTCCCCATGATATGATCGTTCTAATTTTAATTCCAAATTAAAGGTTTAACCCCAATTTTCACGGTCCACTGAACATAGAAAATGATAGTGCGAAGTTCAGGTTAAAGTTTTTGGTCAAGGTAGTTTTTGATGAAGTTAAAGTTACATCAACTTGAAACTTAGTACACATGTTCCCTATGATATGATTTTTCTAATTTTAATTCCAAATTAAAGGTTTAACCCCAATTTTCACGGTCCACTGAACATAAAAAATGATAGTGCGAGTGGGGCATCCGTGTACTATGGACACATTCTTGTTATCTTATATTTTCAGGACCTGCCTCTAAAGATCTGATGATTTTAGAAGATAGTCATACAGATAGTACTCAGAAATCGTTGGTTCCTATGGAGCAAAGTGTTAACTTATTTTGTAGTACAGAGGATGTTACATTATCGTACCACGAGCCAGAGGTACAACATTTATTAAATGAACTGTCAGATGTAAAATCAGTTATGTTAAATTTGGTGAAGAGTAATTCTGATTTCTCTTTTGGTCAGTTCACATCCAGTGGTCAGTCTTCGTTCTTTGACTGTCAGATTGGCAGGCAAGTAACACAAAATTTCATTAGTGATACAGTTTACTCCAGTGAAGATGCACAGTTTAATGATTTAACACCTTGTTCTGAAAATGCTTCATTGATTTCCCAGAATTCACTTGCTATAGAGAACAATTCATCATCATCTTCATCTACTTTGTCATTTGATGATCCAAGTTTTAGAGCTTGCCTAACCAGTAGTAGCCAACAAGATAGTACTGGAATGCCATTTGATAATCCTAATTTTAGAGCTTGCCTAACCAATGTTAGCCAACAAAATTATACTGGAATGCCATTTGATAATCCAAGTTTTAGAGCTTGTTTAAACAATAGAAGCCAACAAGATAGTTTTGGAATGCCATTTGAGAATCCAAATTTTAGGGCTTGCCTAGCCAAAAGTAGCCAACAAGATAGAACTGGAATGCCATTTGAGAATCCAAGTTTTAGAGCTTGTCCAACCATTACTAGCCAACAAGACTATACTGGAATGCCATTTGATGATCCAAGTTTTAGAACTGGTCTTTCCACTCACCAAGCCAACAGTACTGGATTGTATTTTGATGATCCAAATGTAAGAGCATGCCTTACCGCTAACCAACCAAACAGTACTGGAATGTCATTTGATGATCCACATTTTAAAGCTTGTCTCACCAATAACCAACCAAACAGTCCTGGAATGTCATTTGATAATCCACATTTTAGAACATGCCTCACCAATGACACATGTTTTAGAGCTTGCAATACTAGTGAGGGGCAACTACAAAATGATGCCTTATCAGTTGTCGATCCAAACTTGAGAAGCTGCCAAACAAAGATTGGGCAACCAGATATTGACAAAACAACTGTAATTTCCAAGACTAATGGCTCTCCTACCAACAATGACATGTTAACTGATGCCTTCAGACTGCTTGAGGAGGAAGGATATTTTGAGAATGATCAAATTACATCTATAACTTCTGATATTGACTTATCGGAAATGGTAAACAACAAAGAATTTACCAATCTGACCAGAACTCCACTAGTTATAGAACAAAAGTCTTATCTGCCTGGAGTGCCAATTGAACAATATCCCTATTTAACTGGGAATCAAGTAGAGCAAAATCCTAACATGCCTGGCATTCCAGAGGAGCAATGCCCTAATCTACCTGGGATTTCAGAGGAGCAAAATCCTGGTATGCCTGGAATTCCATTGGAGCAATACCATAATCTTTCTAGCATTCCAGTGGAGAAAAGTCAAATTGATATCATCAATGGAAACACTGAGTCAGCTGAAAATTATTCGTTACTGGAATTATCTTCCGGCATTCCTATCAATGCACAGCCAAATATTCCCATGGCAAATTTTTCTGATCAACAGCAGCATTTTAATTTTGATTCTAACAATAACGCAGTGGGACAAAATGTACAGCATCAAATTGGACATAATTCTGATAAAGTACAGTGCCAAATTGAACAGAATGGCAATGTTCAGTGTCAAAATATAGAACAATTCAAAGCACAAGGTCAAAATGTATATGAAGATGAGCGAAGAAATGTGCAAGATGAATACTTGGCAATATCTCAGGAAATTGCACAAGAAGAAGGAATGGAGTTTTAAAATTCTTCTAATTGATATGAATGGTTATTGAATAAGTTATAACATATGACCACTTGTTATTGTGAATTTGTATTATAAGTGTACTTATGGGGCTAAGAATGTTTTTTTCCTTCTTGACTAAGAAGCTTGTTTCAGTCATTTAATCTAAATTTATTTTTGTTTCTAGCAAGACATTGTGTTCCTTAATTCTGACTTTCATGTCATAATCATTTGAAATACAGATTTTGGTTAAATTTTTTCTTGGGAGACATTTATAATGTTGTCAAAGCTTCATAAATTTTAAAGAAATTGATCATATGATTCTTCTTGATAAAAAGTTTTCAACTGTTGAGCAAAATTTGGAAAAAATATTGTTTTTTTTTTCTCATTTACTGATAGATAAACATATTTATTCTTGCAGCAAATATTTAGATTTTTAGTTTCAGTCTGTTACAGGTTTTAACATTATTTTAGACATAAAAATCTTTGGTCAAACCGTCAGGGAATTACCATGAAATTTGGAAGTTAATTTTAACCTTTGTTACAGTGAGTCAGTACTACAATATATCTATTTTTCTTGTTAGTCTAAAAGGTTGCTCAACTTCTTAATTTTACATGTTTGCACAAATCTATAGTTAAAAGTGCAATAGTAGTTTTATACCAAGAATATAAAAGCCTCATATTCATATTTGTTCAGCTAATCAAATATTGTATATATTCCAAATTTATATGTTAAATTAATCTTTGTGATGAAAAACTGGTTACAATTTATTATCTTAAAACTTTGTATGCTATGTTCTCTTATCTAATTTGTGCAGTAATCTTATAAACCTTTGTAAGGTTATATGAACAGTCATTTGACTTTATATGGACAGTCATTTGACTGTTTTTAGTTGGTACTGGTAATTCAGAAATTTTTGCATTGTTTTGATTTATCCAATAAATATGAAGTGAGGGGTATTACATTCAATAAACACTAATTTATCTATTCACATCCAGACAGCAAATTACAGTTATTTTCATTAACTGACGTAAAGAAAAAATAGAGAATAGAATTTATACATTCTTAAAATTTCTGAATTACTGGTATAAATGGAAAATTATGTCATATTTTTGTTAAGATTGTTGTTAAACATTCTTTTGGGGTTTCGTGAAACATTTTTAAAGAGTTTGTTTAGTTTGTTTGTTTGTGTATTTTGTAAATTTTATTTTTATATAAATGTTCAAATGTTTTGATATAGTCCACACACATGACGCACAATTATATAATATTATTTTCCAAGCTTTAAGTTTCTAACAGTAAAGAACCTCAAACATACACTTTCTTTTCTTTCTATTGCTTTTCTTTGTAAATACCTGTAATACCTTCTGTTTCTCCTCTTTATTAACTACTGAAGTCTTTTTGTATGCAACCATATTGGATAATGTTCTTATTATTGTGATATTGTCAGAAACTTATCTTTTTTTTTTGTGTTTAGTTATATTTAGGTTTTTCATAATATGTTTTAATTGTTGATAGTTCCAGAGTGAATTGTCAGTTGTATTTTTATTTTTTATTTGAAAGGAGACATAGGTATTACTTTTCAGAAACATGAACAAAAGGTGGAAATTATTTTCCTTGTTAACCTAGGCCATTGATATTTTATTAGTTGTAACCCTATGAACAATGTTCAAGAATTTTTTTTATGCCCCATCTAAGGGCATTATGTTTTTCAGTTTGTGTGCCTGCTCGTCCATCCCTTTGTTCATCCATCAATCTATCCCCACTTCTTGTTAAAGTTTTTGATGAAGTTGACGTCCAATCAACTTTAAACTTAAAACACATGTTCCCTATGATATGATCTTTCTAATTTTAATGGCTTTGAATCTTAAGCATAGTGTTCTTAAAAATAATTTCATGGAAAGTTTTAAAGTGAACCACTCATGATAAAGTCATTAATATTTGGTTTTTGGTTGTATTGGCTATTCATTTTTAGGAATATTATTTGGCACTGCTTCTTCAGTCATGGTTTATTAACTTAAAATATTTTGCAATGTTTTCATGTGAAAGTATTGTCATTTCATTTCAACATTTGCAATATTCTATCAAAATTACAGGCAAGTCATATCTGTCAACATATTATATTTCAGAGGAGGTGAGACATAAACTTTATATTATTTTTGTTTTACTATTTGTTAAATGAATTTTACACAGGATGTGCTATCTGTATTTTTATAAATATTTTTATTTTTATTTATCCAAGTCAAATATTGACTTTTAGTAGTTTATATACTTGTTATATTGTTAAGTGTTATATAATTTTAATTTTTGTAACCTTTTTCTATGTGCTTTATGATTAGGTAATTCATGTAATATTATACATGGGACATAACTCTGTATTTTCCATGTAACACATAATAAAGCTTTCGAAGATTGGCATTATAAATAATAATCATGTTTATTTAAATTGTTATCACTCAGGAATTTGGAAAATAGTAATCTTAATGAAAGAATATGATTAGTATAGAATTTAGAAAGATCATTTTCTGAACATATATTTTTATATTGAGTATTTTGATACTCAATTTTGTTAGCAAAGAAAAAATATTTTATAACAAATGTACAAATTTAGCAGGAAGATTTCTTTTTTTTCTTAAAATATAGTGAGAACTTTCCCCTGTTAAATGAGTGGATATTTATGTGCTTTCTTTTATTTATGGTAGAAGAAAATTACTATGAAAAGAAAACTAGTTTAAAAACTTAAAAGACAGAATACTATAGAAATATTATTATTTTAAATAGCAATATTTTTTATATTTTGAAATTTCAGTTAAAAACCTTCAAATTATTATAAACAAGATTGTTTTAGTGTAAAATGGCTAAGGCAGTGTATTTGGCTGCTACCAAAATCTACTTGTTTCTAGTCAGTAACTTTATTTTTTTTTTGTTAAGTATGTTTTAGTGTAAAAATTTAATTTTGTTTTTTTATGTTATTTTTTAATAAAACTTGTTTGTTTCTTTATCAAGTTTCATTTTATAAGCTTTCCGTACAGACATAGATTTATGAAAACATTAAAAGGATAACAAAAATAGCCAAAGAAAAGACCATGTGATCGACCATAAGATAAAACAGACTACCGGTTACAACAAACGGTCAAGGTACTGACCATAAGATAAAAACAAACTACTACTTACAACAAACGGTCAAGGTACTCACCATAAGATAAAAACAGACTACTGGTTACAACAAACGGTCAAGGTACTGACCATAAGATAAAAAACAGACTACTGGTTACAACAAACGGTCAAGGTACTGACCATAAGATAAAAAACAGACTACTGGTTACAACAAACGGTCAAGGTACTGACCATAAGATAAAAAACAGACTACTGGTTACAACAAACGGTCAAGGTACTGACCATAAGATAAAAAACAGACTACTGGTTACAACAAACGGTCAAGGTACTGACCATAAGATAAAAAACAGACTACTGGTTACAACAAACGGTCAAGGTACTGACCATAAGATACAACAAACGGTCAAGGTACTGACCATAAGATAAAAAACAGACTACTGGTTACAACAAACGGTCAAGGTACTGACCATAAGATACAACAAACGGTCAAGGTACTGACCATAAGATAAAAAACAGACTACTGGTTACAACAAACGGTCAAGGTACTGACCATAAGATAAAAAACAGACTACCGGTTACAACAAACGGTCAAGGTACTGACCATAAGATAAAAAACAGACTACCGGTTACAACAAACGGTCAAGGTACTGACCATAAGATAAAAATCAGACTACCGGTTACAACAAACAGTCAAGGTACTGACCATAAGATAAAAATCAGACTACCGGTTACAACAAACAGTCAAGGTACTGACCATAAGATAAAAATCAGACTACCGGTTACAACAAACAGTCAAGGTACTGACCATAAGATAAAAATCAGACTACCGGTTACAACAAACAGTCAAGGTACTGACCATAAGATAAAAATCAGACTACCGGTTACAACAAACAGTCAAGGTACTGACCATAAGATAAAAATCAGACTACCGGTTACAACAAACAGTCAAGGTACTGACCATAAGATAAAAATCAGACTACCGGTTACAACAAACAGTCAAGGTACTGACCATAAGATAAAAATCAGACTACCGGTTACAACAAACAGTCAAGGTACTGACCATTAGATAAAAATCAGACTACCGGTTACAACAAACAGTCAAGGTACTGACCATAAGATAAAAAACAGACTACCGGTTACAACAAACAGTCAAGGTACTGACCATAAGATAAAAAACAGACTACCGGTTACAACAAACGGTCAAGGTACTGACCATAAGATAAAAAACAGACTACCGGTTACAACAAACGGTCAAGATACTGTAAATTCAGAAATTATTGTGATGTTTTTATTATTGCGAAAAATGTGACAGGGTTATAAACGCAATAATTTAAATGAATTATGACACTATTTTTCTCAATATCGCAATAAATTAAAATTGAATTTTAGACTAAAATGACATAAATTCATGCAATAATTTCTGACTTGGGGTTGGTTACATACCAGTTTTATTTATACCTAAACTTAGGAAGGTGTGGTATTATTGCCAACTACAGGATGACCCACTTAACTTGAATAACAAAATTTGGAAAACTAGACCAGGTTCTATTGTACCTAAATTATGTGTTTTACAATAAGTTTAAATATATCCTAAGGCATTGACTACCTTTTGATTGGCGACAACCAACTTGATTATTTATTGGATCATGCTTGGAAATTTGAAACCTCTTCAATGTCAGATTAATGTATTAAATGATTGCAATTGACCGGTACATATGTAAGACTCAGATCGACGTCCAGTCTCTAATAGATGTCCGTTCCTCAAATCGACAGCTAATTATTTGCTCCCCTAATCGACGTCCAATTTTTAGCTTCTAATCGACGTCCGTTTTAATGGACCTATGGAAAGATCAAAACGCCGAGACATTTTGGGCCAACATGCCGTATTATACGGAAATATATCTAAAACAAATGAACAAAACTGCCGAAATGGGGACAAAAACAGTTTACAACAGTTTTGACAGGAAAACCAAAAGGTGTTCACATATTACAACTAATCACTCTTGGGTTCCTGACCAAATATGAAGTACGGTAGTTGCTAGGAACATGTGATGAAAACGTTTGAACATATTGGTATTGATGCCGACTTGAAGTTCATTTCATCAAAAACCAGGAATTTGTTCAAGTGAAACTAATTTTCAATACAGCTGGAGAAAAAATAATTTAAGTTGGTTACTTATCAACATCTACCATTTATTACATAACGTTCATGTAAGAAAACTAATGGCTCAAATTGTCCCAAGGAAAAACTGCTTTTAAAGAGCTTGCAGTTTAGTTGAAGGAGATGGAGGTGAGCCAGATTTAGTGATGTAAGAATAAAGCCAGACTAAACGGAGGCCAGGGCTGAACTAAGAACCTTGTGAAATAGAAAATGAAGGTTTCAAAATAACTTAAAACAACTTTTTCCAATTATTTTATTATAATATAAAATAACTAAGCACCTTGTATAAGTATATAACAATAAATGTGATATATATCAAAAATGATTTAAAAAGTGGATATTCAACATATGATTATTACTTGCGTTGACTTAAGTATAAAATGATTTTACTAAAAACATTGAAATTTTTTATACTTGCATGCAATATGGAAGTTTCAATGGTGACATTTGGACTTTATTTCAGTATTGGGTAAAGCAATAGGCAACCAAATTGACTTTTAATTTCCAGATTAAAATGACTTTTAATGTAATCTTTTAATGTAATACAAATATCAATCACAAAAATATTGATAACTGAAATTAATTGCATCCATATTGTGTTGCAGAATATTGTAAAATCATATTTTCAATATTACATGTACCTATATTACTCTGTGAATATAAATACCAGAGTTTTCCTCTTGATGTTCATAAATAATTTATCAATCAACTTATAATTTATTGACTGATTAATGAAACAAAACATAAATTTTTCAAAATCTTTCCTCATTTTACTATGTAAAGTTCAAAATTATATACAAAACACTTCAAATATGTTATGTTACCTTGTTAAACTTGAATAGATAAGATGTAAATTAAACAAATCAAGCACCTATGTGTAAATATGAAAAAATAATCGAGTATGGAAGACAAGTTTAAAAATAAGTAAAAAAAGTTTTTTTATTGGGAAGAGAGACAATAATATTTCAAGAGTGTGATCAGCAAGCACCCCTAAATTTAGCACTGCCCAGGGCCTCTTGAGGAACAACCTTGTAGAGAAATCACTTTTTAACATGGTTGGAAGTTTCAAAATATTTTGCCAAAATAACTTGGCAAAGGCACTTAAACCATGACCATTAAGAATCCTAAAATATCTGTTTCCTAATATAAATATTAACCTTAATCCTCCCTATGTACAAGACAATAATAAAATAAACAATATGACAATATAACAATATATAATAGAATTTTACATTGAACAGTAGTAATGCTCTATTAATGTATTGCTAAAAATCTTGGATGTTAAATCTTAACAAATTTATAAAACTATTGGATGCTTCATTAATAAATAAATGACTATTAAACTATTACCGGTAATACTATTTTGGAGATTGAGGTTCAACAAAAAGTAAACAAAACATTTTGCTATTATAAATAGAAATAAACTTGTACAGTGTAAACTTTTAGCTCCTTGAAAACTTTTTACAAAAAATGTAAATTTAAAAAACAACCATGACTAGAAGAAAACTCCATTGTAAAAATGTAACAACTGGCTTGTTTTTATATTGTAAAATAAAGTATACTGAAAATATACATTGCACTGAACATAACAACTTAAATTTTAAAGTAAAATACAATGTGGCTATACAGACAAAAACAATTATACATAATACTGGATATCCTCAATCCCTTTCATTCATTAAGTCATTAAACCAAATAATGACCATGGAGTGGATTGAAGCAGACCAATTCACTTCAGTGGACACCATGGTGTAGATCGATGCAAACCAATTCACTTCAGAGGTGACCATGGAGTTGGAATCAGCAAGCGTGAATGACCTGTAGCAGTAGATCCTGAAAGAAACCAAAGATAAATTGAATCTTTCAATTATTATCACCCGTGTCAACTTCTTTTCCTGCCTAACCTGATCTTAGACATCTTTTGGGGCAGGCCCCACTAAATGTACAAGTCAGACGGGAAATTTAGTTGGATTTGCATTACTTACACTTCAGTTTTCTGTTTTGGTTTGTCTGTTAATGCAGTCTTGATTGACTAGAATTTACTATTTTGCTGCCAAAGTTCTTTGTTCACTTGTGGTACTCTTAATTCATCCACCAATAAAAACTTGGTAAAAGGTCAGTGAAAGTGGTGTTAAGCAGCAATCAGCAAACATTTTTATGCTGACACATGTGTATTGTTAAAAACTATATTAAACATAAAACATGTTTATTTTCAAATTCAGAGGTCTTGTGGGCATTCAGATTATTCATAAAAGCTAGACTGATCCCAAAAGATAGCAATATGATAAAATATGTTCTGCATAAATTAAAGTATATAACGTCTTGTTGAATAATCCGACTGTTTATAGATATAAGAAGATGTTGTATGAGTGCCGATGAGACAACTCCCCATTGAAGTCACAATTTGTAAAAGTAAACTGTTATAAGTCAAAGTATGGTCTTCAACACTGAGCATAGAATAGAATACACATGGTGACCTTCTGCTGTTGTCTGTTCTATGGCCGGGTTGTTGTCTCTTTGACACATTCCCCATTTCCATTCTTAATTTTAATGAATAAAAATGAAAGAAATTTAACCTTTAGTATTCACTTTCTTTAAACTGTTGACCATATCATCAACTGACTTGTGGAACCACAGGTTGCAGGCTAAAAAAAAAAAGAAGAGTGTGTAATGTCATTTAAGATGTCTTAATGAATCAAAGTGTTGGTTTTTTTTTTATTCTTTTGATTTCCATCTACATTTATAATGAAGCAATGGAAGGGACAATTTCCTGTTTCAAAATGTCTATTATATACACATTATAGAAATTGGACAAGAACAAAATTGTTTTAAAGTTCCTTTTAAATCTAAAAGTATTTTTCTAAGGGAGATAATCATGTCTTTGATATAAAATTTCTACAACAATTCTTTTAAATTAAATTGAGATATTTAAGAAAATCAGAATACTTTCCAAATCAAATGTTAATGGAAAATCAGTATAATATTCAAGTCAAATCAGAAAACAGAGGCAACTTATGATTGACACATCTATATTTGATTTTGACAGTTTTCAGGGGGAGATAAATTCATTTTGCCCCATTTCTTCAAAGAATTAATTTCTGGGATTTTGAAAACCTTTCCAATCATTTCACAGGTTACATTTAGATAAAATAGTGTACCAGTGTTGAGTGGTCCAATCAGTCCTGTAAAAGATCCCAGTAATTTGTCATCAGGTCGGTCAACTGTTTTACCATTGAAAACTTCCAGTTCATAAACACCTGAAAGAAATTTTTTTATTAAACTGTAATAGTGCCAGATGATTCATCTTTTGAAAACAAATAGTAAAAATAACTAGTTTGATAACTGCAATAGATTGGTTTTTGAAACAAATGAAAACATTCAATTTTATACAATTACTGTCTTCTGATCATGTACAATGTTATGAAATATGTGTACAATCGGACTGATTTAGTTAGTTTGAATGGTTACTCATCACTTTTGGGGCACTTTATAGCTTGCTGTTCAGTGTGAGCCAAGGCTCTATAATGGAGAACGAACTTTGACCTAAATAGTTTACTTTTATAAAATTGTGACTTGGATGGAGAGTTGTCTCAATGGCACTCATAGCACAACTTCTCATATCTGATTAAGACAGGGTTCTCAATTAGGTACAAGTACATGACAAACCTTTGAGATCTTGCTGATTAAGATTGACTTCTCCATTAGGTACCAATAAGGAATTCTCCTGTCGTGTCATCATTGGTAATATTTTGCCGAAGTAATTAGCTATCCAGGAGGCATCGCTAGCTAAAGCTTGTCTTACTTTGGCTCTGTGATCCAAGCTATCTGAAATTGTACAGGAAGTAATTAGCTATCCAGGAGGCATCACTAGCTAAAGCTTGTCTTACTTTGGCTCTGTGATCCAAACTATCTGTAATTGTAAAGGAAGTAATTAGCTATCCAGGAGGTATCGCTAGCTAAAGCTTGTCTTACTTTGGCTCTGTGATCCAAGCTATCTGAAATTGTATAGGAAGGAAAAGTACAGCAGACATGACTTTTGACCATCAATCATAAAATTCAACTTATTTCACTTTAATTTCACAAAATTTATTCACTACATGTTTACATCTTATCACTATTTGGAAATCTGTGCCAGTTGAACTTTTGGCATCATACAACCATCACTTTTCTATTTTGGGGTCGGATATTTTCTATTATGACGTCAAAATTTTTACGGGAACTTTTGTGATGTCCAGTAATGGCTGACAAATAGCATTACGGTGAATTTTTTTCAATCCTGCTTGTAAATTAACTAAAGTCAACTGACAAACCTTGCGCCAAATAGGATTTGTATCTTTTTAATATTTATTATTATTAAAGAGTGACTTTCTATTTAATATGAGGCAGGCATTACCTGTAAATGGGGACGAAGTCTGTATGAATTATTTTTTTGTAACTTAATTATTTGTCAAAAAAAAAAGAAACGGAAATACCGTAACGTTTCCGAGTTTGGTTCTGTTGTTAGGGATTTTAGTTGTGACGTTATTTAAATTATGACGTCATATGCAATGTAAACAAAGAAACGCTATCATTAGGTAACGTTTTTTCATATCAAGGAATTATTAAAAATGAAATTGGTATTGCGCGTTTCTTCCTATTTTATACTAGACTGATAAATATATATTTTACTCAAAGTTTCGTACAAACGAGACCGGAAAAAGGAAGTATATTGTACATTTCTGCGCAGGTCCGGGATTTCAAAACATGACATAAAAAAAATTGAACGATTTTGAGTTCATTAGTACAATGAAAAATTCGGGAAATTTTCCCGAATTTTTTTTTTCTTGAATTTTCTACTGTTATTGGGGACTTCGTCCCCATATTAGATGGTACATAAGCAGAAACATCAGTCACAAGTTTAAAGCTATACAGTAATTTCTGACATATCTAAGTGTAAATTTCTTACTGTGGAACAGTATTTATTTGTGGTTTAACAGAGGAGGGATGAAAGTGATGGTTATATGTTTGAAATATATCATTTCCATTATCAGATTATTTGTTTTAACTATATGCTAAAATTTCTGAGGTCTTTAAAATACATGTATTTAGGAACAAACTGGCTCCATACATCCTTGAACTTCTTGCATTTCTTGAGTACAATATAAACACTTTCCAAAGAAATCTTTTAATTCAACTATTTGTCACATTTATTGTACAATTTACATATGCAATGTAGGCATAATAAGGAATTATCCCAGTACTGTACATAACTTTGTTTCTATTCCACATGGAGTAAAAACTAACATCTCAGTCAATGCATGTTCAAGAGGGCCCTTAGCATGGATTTTAGTGGAATTTTTAGTTAGATGCTGATTATACATTGTACCTACCATATTCCCAGATGTGTACCATATCATTAATACCACCTATTTCACTAGTCCAATAGCCAATCAATACAGAGTGCTGTGTTCGTAGATGGAGCCACTCTTTCGACAACACCATAAAGAGCTTTACACTTTCTGGTTTAACCTGGTATACTCTCAGCTCATATACCTTAGAACTGTGTCTTACACTGCTTTGATGAATATTTTTCTTTATGAAACCATTTAACTGAAATTTAAAAAAAAAAATCAGTCTTAAATAAATAAAGTTACAAATGCATTTTAAAATTTTAATGGTACACTTTGATGATTAGAGTCAGTAGTCACGAGAGTGAATAAATATGGAAGAGATGGGTAAGTTGATTTTTAAGTTACCAGGTACTATAAATTTAATCTTTTTCAGTTGATTAAAAAAGAAAAGAGAAAAGGGCACAACAAAAAATATTTTTGCTGAATTTAATCAGCATTACAAATAAAACTAGACTAATGCCTTGTTCACACATACATTTAATTCGAATTGAATTTGAATCTAAAGGGAATCAAATTCGCCAATCGCGTTCACACACTCTTCTTTTCTAATTTGAATTAAGGCGAATTTGCTAATTCGAATTATCCAATTCGCATTAAAATACGCTTTTAAGTTAATACAAATTAAAACTTAACGTCGTTTGGACAGTTTAGCAAATTTAAATCGCATTGCAAATTACAATTAGAGTTGACATTAGGACGTAAAACGTTTCAAATGTGAATTAAACTAATTCGAATTAGTTAATGCGAATCAAATTCGAATAACGTGTGAACTCAGCATAAGTGATGATGCCCCCTGCACTCAACAATGAAGTAATTGTATTATAACAAAGTAAATTTAGGACTTTCTTTTAGATATTATTGTTTCTGGGCATGGGTAGATCCAGACATTTTTAAGGATAAAGGGAGGGGGGTTTCAACCATATGTTCCCATTCAAATGCATTGTTCGTCCAAAAAAGGGGTCCCCCCTTGATCTGCCACTGCTGGGAGACACAAATGTCCCAGCAGATTTTATGCTTCATTTTAAAATACACAAATATAAACATGGGAGCACATAGGTGTATAATTCACTGTAGGTGGTGTTATATACAGAAATGCTTTCCACCTCTTTAATATGCAAGTATATTCCTGGTACTAGAAGAATGACAAAGTTCAACTATCTCCCCAAAAAAGGTAATATCAATAAAAATCAAATCCTGACCACATGCACACCTTCAATATATATGTGCAAACAGCCAGCAAAGTGAAAACTGCATAACTGTAACATTTTTATAAGTTAGGTCTAGCATGTTATCTGATTGTATCAGGTTTACATACATCTGTATTTTCACACATAGCCATTTAATACAGTTAGAGATCATCAGAGATTATATTAATTAGGAGTTATATTTAAATTTCTGGTTGACTAATGAGCCCTAATGTTTTGCATATGTTGCCCTAGTAAATTTATGGAAGGTGCACGGAACACTTGGAGCCTGGATCACCGGAGCACGGACAGCACGAAGCCCGGCTGCCCTAGTAGTCTATACTTGTATACAGGTTTGTAGGAGTCATATAAAAGAGAGAAAAAGTGTGAGATAGGAAGGGAGAGAGAATTGATAGTGAGGAGAGGACAGTTGAGTTTATTTAGTAGAGAGGACAGCCATATTGTTGAGCCTGAAGTTAGATGTACATTGTGTTATACTTGTAACTTTGTTAAAGTACCGGTAGTGTGATTTTAATAAAACAGTATTGAACTTTATTCGACTTTGTGTTTATGTTCACTTACAAGACTTCGTTCAGACTACACCAGGATCCATTTATTTTATTTATTTGACCAGGATTCCCTTAATCACGCTACCAGTAGATTTCAAGAAAAACCTGTTAAAGAGTATACTTGGCATTTGTCGTTCGTGTACAAATGAAACTTAGACACCCAACAACACAACACAACCACAAGAATGCACACTTTAGTTCAAGTACCATACTAAACTCTTTCCTCACATTCAAACTGTAGGAGGAGTTGTGTGAAATAGCTTTATAACCATATTAATGGGGTGGAAGGACGGAAGGAGGACAGAGGGACAGATGCTTCCCTTTTTTCAGTTGCCCTTCAGTTGCTGGGGGCACAAAAATATTATAACTGATAATGAAAATAACATCTTTTTATTTTGTAATATCATCCACTTTACCTCCAAATAAATTTTATAAAGCAACTTTGTAAACAATACAAATGTTCATGAGCCAAAGTAAATTTGTATTCAAAATGCAGAAAATGAAAATTAACCATTGACAGTAAAACTCTGTCTGATCCACCAAATCCTCAATCTTATGGCCTTATGGCACAACAGTTCTCATTGGTGTATATTACGCCCTATGTGTATCTTCCTCCATGTACTTTAATTTTGTTTTTGCTGTTACAATTGAGATTGCAGATGTTCTGGTAAGTCGAAACGTCCTGTTTTTGCAATAAAGGCCGAAATGATTTCTAACTTCCGTTTATATTCTTCTGTGTTTTCTTGTTCTAGTCTTCCTAGCAGGGTGCCTGTGTTGATTTTACAGATTCCAATTTCCTTTGTAATTTGATGGTACATTTCTTCTCTATAACACTCGTAGTTGGGGCACTCTGTGAGGTAGTGTTGCTGTGTTTCCCTAGTTCCACAGTTCTGTGTCGCTTAATTCCCATTGTCTTTGCCACTTCAGCATGACACGCTTGTGTGCACCTTGTTTTACGTCTTGAAGGGTAATTATGTTGTTTTTTTGGCAAGAGTTGTGTTGCTTTTTCTGCTGCTTGCTTTGTCAGTAAGCCTGCTTCATCGTTCCCTTGAATATTTGCGTGTCCTGGTGTCCATAGGATGCAAATTTCCATCCCTTTAGTTCTTAGGCGGTAGGTCTTTTCACCACCGAACACCACCGCACACCGCCAAACACCACCGAACACTCCAAAAGTTTATTATTTTGTCTTTTATCGTTATCAATGTGAATTAAATATAATATTCAAGTTATTAATTCAACAAATCAGAACATTGAAAGTCCAAATATCTACAAAAAACTGAAAGGAAGAGTCTTATAACATCCCACTTTTTGAACTCCGCTGACCCTCATGGACACCTCAAATATACTTTTTTCCATTTTTTCTTCTTCTAACTCTTCTATAAAATAGTTGTACCAATAATAATAAAAGAGAAAAATATCAAAATCTAACCAATGAACAGAGTTCCAGGATACTTGAACTGATTACTAATTATATATATTTGAATTTTATAACACACACAATGTAATCCGGAAAGTGATGAATCCGGAGACGTTTTTTCTTATATTAATTTTCGATTTTAACATAAAAATGATGCCCATAAAAATCGAAAAATTGATTAAATTATATGTAATTTAATTTATTTTATCGTTTTATTGTATAATATCAAAGTTTGTCTTAGTGGTTGGTGGTTTTTCAGGTGTTCGGCGGTGTTCGGTGGTGTGCGGTGGTGTTCGGTGGTGAAAAGACCCACCCATCCTCGATGTGTTTTCTGATGTCTCGAAATCACATCAATGTAGGATTTGGATGCCAGATTTAGTGTTAGGAGTCCTACTGCACTTTGACTGTCAGAGAAGATCTTAAGTGTGGTGATGGTGTTGTGTAGTCTTTCCAGTATACATAATTCCAGTACAATCACAATTACTACCAGCTCTGCTAGCAAGATGGATCCTCTTTAAGCGACAGGTCTATGTAGTTGTATTGCTGGTCTCGAGTCTTCTGTGAAGATGATTGCACCAGCTCCACATGGTCCTGGGTTTCTCATGCATGATACATTAGTGTATGCAGTTGCCTGGTCGTTTGTTGTATTATCTATTAATTCTGTCTTGACTGTTAATGCCCCTGTCATAATTTGCCTGTGCACTGGGCCAGTAAACTGGCATCATTTTACATTTTTTACAGAGACTGATTATCAAATTACATAGGCGTTTTATAACTTCTACATTCTATGTCTCTGTCCATGTCTACATGTACTAATGTGATGTAGTGGCAGGTCAATCAGGAACGTACGTCAATCAGCTGGGTCAGCTATTTTTTGTAATTCATTTTCTCTAAATACAATATATGACATGCTTCAGTGTTTTACGGTATGACCAATTGAATACTTGTAAAGAATTACCTTGGATGAAGGTGCAGATCGTATTATTCTTCTAGAAAACATTCTTTTTCGTCAGTAAAAAAATTGTTCAGCAAAACAAGAAATAGGTCAAATTTGTAAACCGTAAACCAATCCCGTACTACATCCGAAAATCCGGTTTAACAAATAATGAGGTCGTCCTCGATTTGTAAACCTCTTCGTCAATTAACATTACTTTATTTGTGAAGTTGTTTAATTTAACTGATTGTTTGTTGTTTTGTGTATAAAATATAATTGAAGTTTAAAACAAAATTTCTCATGTGGGGCATTATTCAACCTCCCCAAGACTTTGCAATGAATATCTTCTTTGACCTTGACCTATAATCTTTGAACAAAACAACTATATAGGTCTTCTACATCTTATTGGGAAATTATCAAGCAGACTGAAAATTTGGCAACATTTTCGTTTCCAGCAGTTATTTTTTGGACTATGTACCAAAATTTCACCAAATTATGCTTTGACCTTGTGACTTAAAAACTTATCTTCTTATATATTTAAAGTAGCATTCTCCAGTTATTACAGACAAATGATTCTTAAGATAAAATTGGATCATAGGAAGTATGAAAGATTAAAGATCAAAAGTTACATTGGGAAACATTTTTTTTCTCCAAAGATTCAGACTTTCAATATTTGCTGTGACTTTGATCTTTGACTCCATATACAAATCAATATGATCTACTATCCAATAGGCATTCCAAGGATAAAGTTTGGACACATAGTTCAAAAGATAACTTTCATAAACATACTTTTGACCATATTTCTTTTATTCTTATGTGTTGATTTTTACATCCCAGTTAGGTCAAAATAAGCAGGATTTCAGTCAAATTTAAGATCAGGAAACATAGAGCGCAGGTGCCGACAACCTTTATATTCAAGTTAGACAAGTAAAATGTCATTACAAACATTATTGTCAAAGATCTTTGTTGTCAACGTATGCCCTGTATATTTCCTGTCCAAATATTTAATGGAAATTTACCTGTTTTCATTGATTTTTTGTAAAAAATCTAAATTAGTACTATTTGTGACGTCCTGAATAAAACGCAGGAACGTAAATTTGCAACAAGAAGACTTATTTCCCATCTAGTAACTGTATTTGCTTATATTCATTGTGATATTGGTCAATAAATCTTATTTTTAAATTTAGGCTAAAAAAGGGGGCTATTTTAGGGCCTTATCGAACCTACTCCTTTCATGGCCAAGTCTTTCCATTGACAGACTGTGTTAATATAGTCTTTACATTAAATCCATTGGATACAGGATGTGAACAGATTGGTATTTACTTCTTAGAAACATGATATTTTTACCACGATAGATGTTATTGCCTTAGAACTAAATGTCAGTAGCTGTGAGTACTCTCAGAGTTGTACTTTTTGATGTGTGGATGTATAAGTACCCTGCCACATCCACTCTGTGCTTTTGTTAGATGTGTTTATGTTTTGTATCCATCAGAGTTGAGCCTTTTTCAACTGTTTTTTTTATGGTTTGTTCTGGTGTTAAACTGTTACACAACTGTCCCAGGTTAGGAGAGGGTTGGGGCCTTCAAACTAGTTTAACCCTATTTTCACTCACTGTTGAAGGCCGCACAGTGACCTTTAGTTGTATATTTTCTGTGCTATTTAGTCTCTTGTGGAGAGTTGTCTCATTGGCAATAATACCACTTCTTTTAATACTTATAAATATAAAACATTAAAATATCATGTAGTAAAATAAATCATTTAATAAGAAAAAAAAGTATTGATGAAATAGCCTTATTTCATTAATAAATAACAATAAAAGTTTTTTTTATGTGCAAAATAAATTAGTTCAGAAACATGATAAGTATATATACATATAAATATTTGCAAAATAGGCAAAATACAAACTTTTATCCCTTTTTTTATTTTACATAATAATGTTTTACAAGATTAAATAATAATGAAATAGAAAAGTATAATGGTTCATTTTCAGGAAATTGTGTTACAATAGAAACAATTTTTTGGGGAGGTGGGGGTAAAATGTTGCTGGTTATCCAGAAATAAACATGAAAGGAATGTATGAAAATAAAGGGAAAACTTCATAATTATAATAAATAATTCAGTTATCCAATCATAGTTGAAACTGGCATTATATTTACAAAACATGTTAAATTAGGAATATCGGACAAAAGTACAATGATAGAATACAAACATGCAAACAACACATTAACTAATTAAGAAATAAAATAGTATCAGATCTAACTAGCGCACAGCAGGTCTAGTTCAAATTTTGCCATACAAATGACCAGGTAATTTTCAACAGACTTGTTCAAAAATCTTTCTTTTCAACACTGAAATAAAGCTATCTACTATAAAACTACACACATTCAGAAGTTAGAAAAGTCATTATCTTTTTTAAGCTAATACCTGTGTGTGTAGGTAAAACTATAATTTATTATAAATATTGTGAATGGGATACCACAAGAAAACAAAACAATAACACATTTAAAATCACTCATTTAGTAAACAAACAAAAATAAACAAATAGACACATACATGTCAGGTACATAGCATTATAGAAATACCAATGATCACAAGTTCACAACCATCATACTGTCTATAATGAATCACAGCACTGTCACCTTAACTGGTTTACATTAAAATCTACTTATATTAGTCATCTCGTAAAATCTAGATTTTTTTTTCTTAAAAGGGTATACTGTCTGTCAAAATATGACAATAGATGATTGAAATTATATTAAATGCTTTCTTCAAGTCGTGTAAACATCAATGGTTTTTATTAAGAACTAAATCCCTTCTAAATCTGCAGTTGTAACATCAACTGTAAATTCAGAAATTATTGCCATGTTTTATTATTGCGAAAATGCAACAGGGGTATTATTGCAATAATTTAAACTCGCATTTTGAAATTCTTTATAAGATTTAAACAGGATTTTTCTCAATATCACAAAGATAACAATTGCGTTTTAGTCTAAAATGACAAAATCACAATAATACATGCACACAATAATTTCTGAATTTACAGTATTTAGATATGGTTTCTCATAAACAAGGAATGTTGAATATTTATATCAGTTTATGGATTTCAAAAGACAGTTCAATAGAAATACTGAGTAAACTATTTTTACATTTACACATCCATAAAATCATACTATATCAAATATAATCATACTCCATTCAAGACATTCTCTCAATCAAAAAATGGAATTGCACAGAAATTTGTTAAAGTCCTACAAGGTCTTATCATCACATTGCATCAAAGTGAAATTTATGTGAGTCTATGAGTTTTTCTTTCTTATCTTCAATCTGAAATGAAATGAACATGTTCTAAATACACTTATAACAATTTCAGTAATAATATCTCATTATTAAATATATGATAATGGTTGCTTTTGTGGATTAACACTATCTATGAGGGTTCGTAATGGTAAAAATTCTTGCCAAATGATGTTTACGGTAAAATTGGTGCATTACAATAATATGTACACTTTCTTTTAATCGACTGATTTTCACGAATCACGTTAAATTTTTCCATAAATAATGGTAACGATAATTATCTGACACCTCTAAGGAATGAAGGTAAAATTTTAATCAATTTGATGCTAACGGTAGCCGAAAAATGACTATTTGATATCTGACAGTAAAGGCATTCCTAACCTCACCCATGGACCTTTGTCATTATCTCTTATTGTTATTGGTAATATTCAAAAGAAGGAGCTACTTAAAATACACAAAATCACCAGCTTATTGTTGAATGACATACAGTGACCTTAATATTTTTTAATTTTTTATCGTTGAATGACATACAGTGACCTTAAAATGTTTTTATCTTTAATCATTGGATAAGTTTCAGTTTGAGTGTCTTCACCCCTTTCCTGTTCATTGTACACATTTGAAAGTAAATACCACAACCAATGATATATACACCTTAGTACTATTAACTGACTATTATCTGGAGTAGAATATTACATTATAGGAGTTTGTGTTTGTAATTTTTCATAGGTGAAATGATATTCTCCAAACATGTGCAATATTGTACTTATAAAATAACCTCCCCTTGACCAATGTTGAATGTATCATTATTTCTTATTTTTGATTATTTGTTTTTTCATTAGAAATCAGCATTCATCAAAGATTAATTATTTTATAGTAACAAATTTTTTTAATAAAACAAGTTATGTCCCTTACCTTTTCTCTCCAATGAAGAATCCCTACAATACCAGCAAGGAAGCCACATGTTCCTAATAAAGCAGCACCAGTCAGCAGTACTAGTCTACTTGGGGTAATAAATAATTTGTTTATCCAACTGAAAAAAAATTAAAAAAAATTAATGCTCTTGAGCAGTACAATGTATTATTAAATCATGAATATTGAGTGACAAGACAATCAGGTTTCAGATTATTGTGCAATTAACGCAGATTTCATATCTCTAGTTATGTATAATAGTTTTTGTTTCTTCAGATATAGTGTCTGACATTTATAGGGCACAACTGAAAAGTTATTTTAAAGGAATCTGACCATATTTCAGGATAATTTTCACTATAAGGTTCTGTAAAACTGAAGCCAGTCTTGAACTTTAGTACTGAAAATTTTTTTCAAACACTGATTGTGCATATATTAATTATTAGAGTGTATACCAATTTGGCTTAATGATTTTTTCCAAAAATAAAAAAGATACTTATCAGGTCACTACATAATAATATACCTAGATGGGTCATCATTAGGATAAGGTATAATTATAAGCTGTGAATTTGGTATCACTGCTGTCCAAGATTTTTTTCTAGCTGACTGAAAATGAAAGAAACAAGATAACAGTGAATTCGTGCAATATGCCACCAATTATGGTATGTGAAAAATTTGTAAAATTCTTTTCAGGTGTTGTAACAATTATTTATTGATCTGGTAATAAAACTTTAAACATACTAATGTTTGATTTAATTCTTTTAATTCTTACCTTTCCTGTAGGGTAAGGAATGGATACTTCTAATGTATCTACAAAGTTTGGTGTCTGACCCAATCCAAATACTGTAAATGGTAACTGTAAACTGAAGTGAGCTGACTGTGTTAGCTGGGAAGCTGTAAATATATCAAATGTACAGAAAGTTAGTAACCAGGCCAAGCTTAAAATAAAGATAAAAGAATAATAAATAATTAAACAGAAAACAATCTTTACACCTTTTTACAATAAATAATTATTGTATTTGCAAAAAATATCACAAAAATTATCATGTGTTTTTAAAAAAAACTGTTGATGTAAGAATACCAATACTTCTGGGCACATTTCCATGTTCAGCAAAGATCTATAGTGGAAATGTTCTAATCTAATATATAAGGAAGGCTATTCAACACGATTAATTTGAAAGATAACTAACTACTTTATTGTATCAAATAAATGTAATAATTTAATTCAAGGGAAGATAATTTAAATAGTTGTTTAATTCATGGGGAGACAATTCAATGAGTCCTCTAAATAAAGGGCGATAATTGAACTAGTTGTCTACAAATTGAATAAGAAGACATATATGGCTGTTTCTATAACTTTGTTATTAGTTAAACTCTACAGAAATAGTTACCTATACCAATCTGTAACCTTCCTTCATTATCCTCAGTTGTATACTTAACAACAGGACCAGGCTGGTTTATTCCATAAGGCTGAAACAACACATGGAAGAGATTCAATTATGTGGAGACATATATATGAGATGTGGTATCGTTGCCAATGGGACAACTATCCAACTAAATTCAAAAGAAGTGGATGTATAACCATCTTCACATTCATTCTAGTTCTGAGATAATGAAACTACACAATTAACACTACTTAATATGTTAAACTCAAGAAATTGCCACTTTACAAATTATCACCCTTTAGACAAGAGACTTAAGAATTTATATTTATTAAAGTAAATGGTCTGATCATGAATTATGTAGCTCATTTGCATATAAATTAAGGCAAAAAACAGGATTAAAAGGTTTTAACTTTCTCAGTAGTATTCAACTATCATGAACTCAGAAAAATTTGGAATATTGTTTGAATGACTTGTCTTTTGTTGATGGTCGTGTGTTCTACTTGAAGTCTTTATTGTTTTCGTTGCTTTCTTATGAAAGTAGTACCCAGATTTGCTTCTGTTCATACACGTCACATTAATAAAAAGTCAGGGAGACGGATTTATATAATATTCAAATCCCTAAGTATTATTGTATCACTCCATTTATATGTGTATATCATGTACATGATTTTTTGAAATAAATATGGATTTTTTTTAAAGTAAAAAAAAGTATGATTACCTCTCTACCATTGAGACAATTAGTGCTGCACAGTCCACTTACAACTGAAATGGATACAATTCAAATAATCTTTTAGTAAGAAAAATAAATATTTAGTTTAGTTCCTGTAAAAATTGGGTGTTAGTTATGAGTTTTCTTGTTAAATTTTTGATTTGAAAAGGCATTTAAATAAATTGAGAGGTTTAGGTAGCTATAAATCCTGGTTTTATGCATAATTTTCTACATAAGGAAATGTCTGTACCAAGTCAGGAATATGACAGTTGTTTACCATTTTTTGTATGTCTTTGTGGATTGGACTTTGCCATTTTTTAATAAAGGATTTTCCATTGTATTTTTTTGCTTATTAATGTCTTCTCTATACAATTTCTGTCTTATATCTGTATCACTAGTGACCTTGACCTCAGATGTAAATAAAAATATATGACCAATGATTTCTGATTTTTTACAAATAATTTATCTCGATATTTACTTACCTTTCACCTTTAGAAAGAAAGCATCGTCAGTAAAAGTATGTTTTAACAGATGTATATGTGGGCTATTATCTTCTCCATAAGTTGTTACTATCAGATCTAGGATTCCCTATGAAGGAGAAATATAAATATTGCATTTAAAATGTGTAAATAATTATAGATTATCATTGATCATCTAAACAAGATTGATTTTCTCACTTGAGCCAGTGAGAAAAAAGTGAGAAAAGCAACAGAGTTGAGATAACCAATGATAATCTGTATATCGCTATTTTACCTATGACGACGTTGTTTATTTCAATGACAACGGCATGTGAGCCCTTAGTTTCTAGCAATGATTTTTCAGATCACTTTACTGTGCTGAGAAAGGAAATTATCAGTCAGTAAGAAAGGAAAATTTCATAAAATAGCGATAACATAACTTTCATCTGCATAAAAATATTGTAAAAGATCAGAAGCATGTCACAATTGTTGTTTTTTACCAGTCCAGTATGGAGATGTAAATTACTTTTTTTTTAATTTGTGGTGACTTATCAACCATTCATATTAGTACAATAACATAATCCTTTCAGATATAACTTTAACAGTACTTACATTGTCCTGGAAATCATAGAAAGCTGGTAACAAAGCCTTCTCTTTATCTGAATGCATTGGTACTTCATATCCCAAACCAAAGTGTCTTTTTGTGGCACACTTAGAGCAAGCTCTGTTCTCTAAGATAAAAGCTTTCTGTTGAAACCTGGCCATAAAAATATAATATTATAAAAACTTCATCTTGCATATTAATAGGAGAAGGTTATTTTACATACAAATTGGTAAACAATATTCTTTTTATAACACTAATGACAACATTTATAAAATCCTATTCTTTATTTAGTATTAAATCTTATCATTTAGATTTGATATAAATGAACCTTGCTTTTCTGTATATGCAAGTATATAAGTATGACCTCATGATCTGAAACACAAACTGCACATCAAATATTTATAGTTTGACTGTATGTATTACAAAAGCATTGCCTATGTTGCCGCTTTCACTCAGTAAAGACGGCATAAAAGAATTTTAAAGTTTGTAAATTGTTCATATATAAGTGCTTGTGTAATTTTAATTAATAAATAGCATTAAAAGAATTTACCTATATCTATTGAATTGATAAATATCAACAAATGTTTTTGAAAATTATAGAAAGTAAAAGTACTGTTTAATGATATTACCCTTCCTGTGAAGTGTTACGTAGAACAGCTAATAGATCTGGATATCCATCTAGGTTGTAATCTCCCACACGTACAGTGATAGGTATTTTATCCATTCCTCCAGGATTTTGGTCTGGGGGCACAAAGTTCCAGTCCATTTTGTCTGTTTTTATATTCAAGTCCAATTTACTCCACTACAACAATAAAAATATTATACTACAATGACCATGCAGATTTATATTTTTAGGACAAAAACTCCTCTAACAATCAAACAGAAACTACTGTTCATAAACCTTTTACATACTTTTCTGTAAACTAAGGGTTGTCATTTGTTTTTGTTCATTGTTAATTTGTTATTAGCATAAATCATGCTCTCTAGGTTTTTTCTGTTGAATGGTTTCACATTTGTCATTTCAGGGCCTTTTATAACTTTCTATATGGTATGTATTTTTCTTCTTCTAGAAACTGTACAGACCATACAGTTGTCTATATCCTCATCCTTTAATCATTGCTTGATAGCTGTCTCATTGGTATTAATGCCATGGTTTCTGTATTCTTTTATTAAAAATACTTATCCAATGTTATTACCTGATCTTGTGAGTCTGTTAATACATACAACACACTTTTGGTACATTTGGTATCTGTACATGCTGGTAAAATACCATAGACATGGTTTCCTTCAGCTATAAACATGATAAAACAGTTATATAATAGTTCACGATAAGTGCAAGCCCAATAAATTTCATAAACATGGTTCTCTTCAACAATTACAATATTATACAATAATTCAATTTTGGATGTAACACGTCTTCTGATTGGTTGACGTTGTTTTGTTTATCAGCTCATAGACATAATTTAGTCATGTGACCCTGACATCATCAACCTTTTTCCATGGTTTACTCAGGTTTAAAATGGAATTTAAAATTAGATTATAAGAAATAACTGTAATATTTTATCTGTCTATTTGAAATAACATAAACAAGAATGTGTCCCCAGTACACGGATGCCCCATCCGCACTATCATTTTCTATGTTCAGTGGACCGTGAAAATGGGGTTAAATCTCTAATTTGGAATTAAAATTAGAAAGATCATATCATACAGAACATATATACTAAGTTTCAAGTTGATTGGACTTCAACTTCATCAAAAACTACCTCGACCAAAAACTTTAACCTGACATGGGACAGACGGACGAACGGACGAATGAACGAACGAACGAACAGACGGACGGACGCACAGACCAGAAAACATAATGCCCATAAATGGGGCATAAAAATGTGGTGCACACTTTAAAAATATTCAGTGTGCATCACATTTTTGATGTTATTTCTTCATAGACAGAAAAAAATATTAGTTATTCCTTAAATAATTCTCTGTTTGTAATAAGTTATTAACAATGCCATACAGCAAAACCAAGCCTTTTACTTCATTCATGCATTTTGTCGATCACAGGAAGAAAAGTTTTTCAGAACAACATCTTTTTTTGTTAAATTCTCATAGTTGAATAATTCATATATGAAAAACTTCTTTCTTCTTTTTCTTTTGATAGAACTGTTATACATAGAATTTTCCATGATTTTGCACATGTTTTCTCTTCGTACTTACATTGTATCAATTTGCTCATTTTTCTGACAAGTTAAATTTAGCCATTATAAATATACCATATTTCTTGATAATGATAACTATCACATATAATTACCTCTGTGAGCTCCAATATCTAGGAATGTAATCTGGCCAAACAATTCAGTGTGGCCTTACTATCAGATATAATTACCTCTGTTAGCTCCAATATCTAGGAATGTAATCCGGCCAAACAATTCAGTGTGGCCTAACTATCAGATATAATTACCTCTGTTAGCTCCAATATCTAGGAATGTAATCCGGCCAAACAATTCAGTGTGGCCTAACTATCAGATATAATTACCTCTGTTAGCTCCAATATCTAGGAATGTAATCTGGCCAAACAATTCAGTGTGGCCTTACTATCAGATATAATTACCTCTGTTAGCTCCAATATCTAGGAATGTAATCTGGCCAAACAATTCAGTGTGGCCTTACTATCAGATATAATTACCTCTGTTAGGTCCAATATCTAGGAATATAATCTGGCCAAACAATTCAGTTTGGCCTTACTATCAGATATAATTACCTCTGTTAGCTCCAATATCTAGGAATGTAATCTGGCCAAACAATTCAGTGTGGCCTTACTATCAGATATAATTACCTCTGTTAGCTCCAATATCTAGGAATGTAATCTGGCCAAACAATTCAGTGTGGCCTTACTATCAGATATAATTACCTCTGTTAGCTCCAATATCTAGGAATATAATCTGGCCAAACAATTCAGTTTGGCCTTACTATCAGATATAATTACCTCTGTTAGCTCCAATATCTAGGAATGTAATCTGGCCAAACAATTCAGTGTGGCCTTACTTTCAGATATAATTACCTCTGTTAGCTCCAATATCTAGGAACGAAATCTGGCCAAACAATTCAGTGTGGCCTTACTATCAGATATAATTACCTCTGTTAGCTCCAATATCTAGGAATATAATCTGGCCAAACAATTCAGTTTGGCCTTACTATCAGATATAATTACCTCTGTTAGCTCCAATATCTAGGAATGTAATCTGGCCAAACAATTCAGTTTGGCCTTACTTTCAGATATAATTACCTCTGTTAGCTCCAATATCTAGGAATATAATCTGGCCAAACAATTCAGTGTGGCCTTACTATCAGATATAATTACCTCTGTTAGCTCCAATATCTAGGAATGTACCGTAATCTGGCCAAACAATTCAGTTTGGCCTTACTTTCAGATATAATTACCTCTGTTAGCTCCAATATCTAGGAACGAAATCTGGCCAAACAATTCAGTGTGGCCTTACTATCAGATATAATTACCTCTGTTAGCTCCAATATCTAGGAATGTAATCTGGCCAAACAATTCAGTGTGGCCTTACTATCAGATATAATTACCTCTGTTAGCTCCAATATCTAGGAACGAAATCTGACCAAACAATTCAGCATCTGTGGGATAAGGTATTGATTTTTCAAATGTTAAAACACCATCCTGTAAATAAACAAAACTATTTCAACAAGTATAATTTTAATCTTAAAGGTACCGATTAACCAGTGAAATTTTAGTAAATCGTTGCAATAAAATATTGGAAGTTGGTTAAAAAAAATTGTTTAAAAAAAAAAAAATCATTTTTAAGTGAAAAATTTATTAATATAGGTACATTCTATATCCGTTTTTCATGACCACAATATGACTTTTGCTTGCTATATATAACCTTTTATTATATTAAGTTTGGTCAATTACCTTATTATACCAATACTCCAGTTGTGGTTTCTTGTCCTTTTCTGATACAATACACAAATCTACAAAAACAAAAGAGATGGTTCTAAACTTTAAAATCAACATAATGCTCTCGTTGTTTAACTAGTTACTCAACATGTATATAACTTTTCTGTTGTTAAACATATGCAAGGCCTTTCTAAACAAACATGTCAATTATGTGTGAATCGATGACGAACCTTGAGAGACAACCAATGCACTACTAGTTGAAAAACGAAAACTGATGTTTCTTTGTAAACTTTGCAAAATGAAGGCGGAATCATTTACCAAACAAATTTTTATTTACATACTTTACCAGTTTTTCAGAGATACCTTTTGAAAGGCATATGGATTTATCCCAGATGAAATAACATATTTCAAAATACTCACTTTTGAATTTTTTGAATAACTATATGTTTACAGGCACATTCTCAGCAAAGTTTCAGTAGAAAAACATTGTCAATAGTGCTATTAACCTAAATTAGAGACTTCAAAAGAAGAGCGAAAGCGAAGGGACAACGATTTTGTTAGATTTCCAAGATTGTCTGATATCAGTGACTATGATTTCCTGTTGCAATATGCAAAAATTACTGGCAGACTTTTAACCGCAAAACTTATAGCTAAACTTTGGACTACTCCCCTGACTAGCAGAAATTGAAAATTGTATGGACACTTTGTTCAAGATAGACCACCAAATTAGTCTGTGCACAAAACATCAAACACAGAGACTCTTATAATATAGCAGATTAAAAGAATTAACTAGTGACGATTTCGTGTACACACTGGTTTCAAGATCAGACGAGAGCTTAAGATCTCTATGACTTTTCAACACCAGAACAATGTTTGAAATTCCTTAAAGGATTTTCCTTTTTGAAATACTATACACTGTAAATACTTTTACATCCAAATTCTTAAGTGAGATTTCTAATTTTGTGCCTTTAAAACTTTGTAGTTGTATATTATACATGCATTTTTGTATAATGTCAATGTCCTATAGAAAGAAATAAAGTATGAGAATAATATAAATAGTGTGCTTTTCTGATTTCTAAGAGAATCTATTTTATTCTTATTAATTTTTCCAAGCTCTAAATTCACTGTAATCCTTACCTGCAGTTAGACCTCCATTGAGATCGAGGAATGCACTACTCTGTGGATATCTTAATGTAATCCTTACCTGCAGTTAGATCTCCATTGAGATCGAGGAATGCACTACTCTGTGGATTTCTTAATGGATCAGCAGTGTCATTCAGAAGCTGTGTAGTGTAGTTTCTTTGTCCATTTCTGGTTAAAAAAGCAATAATAAGAGTAGCTATGAGTACAGTTAAAAACAGTTGTTAAGCTAACAAAAGTATGATGTAATGGTATCCTTAACAGTAAGAAATTGCAGCAAAAATGATCTGTTCATTGGATGTAACTCATAACCAGATAAGATTACCTTCCCAGAACACATAACTGGTATTCTCTAAATGTTGTTTACTTTTTCATTGATTTTAGACCTGTTTTGATTTGACAGAGTCAGCTGCTGTCCTATAGACTTTGTACAGTTTTTAAACTCATTAATTCATAGCACAAGAAACAAATGTTGTTAGGTTGTTGTCTCTTTGAATTATACAAATCATCTCCCTTTAATATTAATTTTGTATTCATTTGTACTTACTGAAATATATAAAATTGTCTTTTACCATCCAAACTTTCACCTAGTAAATCTGGAATCATGTCACCATTTGCACTAAAAAGGATTAAAAAAGTTATCTTACAAAATATCAAAGAATTCAAGTATATTTGTTAACAAAAGACATTTAATAAGTGTTTATATTTAGGTGTAATACCACCAAATCATGGTACGTCACATCCAGTTGCATACGAAAGTAGGCCTAAAAAAATATTCCCTTGAATTTGACAGTTGTAGAAAATTAACCCTGCATTTCAATGCACTTAAATTTTTCTGAGTCGTAAATATGTATGTTGGGTGTATGAAAGCATCATTCTTTTTTTATTTGATGGTCTTATAAAATATTTTGGAACGTTAAGGTTACATAGTTACCAAAGCAGGTAACCAGTAAATAACAGTGTAAAAATTGGGTTGTCTACTCTCGGCGGTGGTTACTTTCTTATATGCAATGAAATGTAGTGTGAAATTTTCACTGTACCACTGGGAAGGATTGAACTTTACACATGCAAAGTATTTCTTTGGTTGAAATAAAGGTAAATACTGTATGATTTTTTTAAAAGTGCCAATTTAACAAAGACTAATAGGGAAAAATCAATGGTGGTATTACACCTATTTAGGGAAACTAAATGTGCACTCGTGACCCTATTGTACTTTCATTTTTAAAAGTTATTAATAAACCAGTTCATACATTGTAAACATGGACTATTCGGAATGGATTTAGACACAGAAAGTACGTTTGAGGTAAAATTGCATTGAAATGGGGGTTTACGGGTGTTTTCTTAGTCAAATGGGTGGACAGACGAAGCTGTATTTAGATTACTGTGTTAAATTTTAAATTACCCTTACAGTTTTTGTTTTGTTTATACAACATGTGAATTTTTTATTTCAGTGTTAACCATGTTCTGAAGAGCATTCTGTTGAAAAATCTTATATGTGAATTGGTCTGCAGATGACAATTCAGCATTAAAGTATGTATCAACTATCATCATGTTTTTTTTTGTTTTGGCCGCAAAAGTTTACAATTTGCCATTGTGCCGTCTTCATTTTGCACAGACAATAACTCATCTAAACACTTATTTGTCCTGGATTTATACACATCAGAATCCAGTCTCACATACTTAAATTTTATAATTCTTACCAATTATTTTTTGTACCAGCATTCCATGGGACATAACCCTTTTTAAAAACATTTTGAGGTATTTTTTTATTACTCTTTCTCCCCATTTCTAATGTAAAATACAAGAAAGTGGACTTTTTGTGTAAATCTATTAGAAATATACTGTTATGAGTAAATAAAAAGACTTTGATACCAGTAGCAATAAATGATTGACTGAAAGGGAACCGTTATTTCTCACACTAGGGGAACAGACCAAAAACTCAAGTTACACATAAGGGCTTATAGAAACTTCCGTGTAGACTGTTAACATTTATAGAGACAGTTCTTTCAGCTAAAACACTTTAATTATTGATTTAACATTACATTTATTTCATTTTTGTGGGAAAATAATCACATTTGTTTTATTTTTTAGACAAAAGATATCAAGTTTTGATGAAAAAGGAAGGAAGGAGGAAAAATGGACCAAAACAGACCAAAACAGACCTTCAAATGAACTTTAAAAGGTGCAATAAAATTGTTTATCATCTTAAAGTTCTTTTGTATTCTATTTAATTGTTTGAATGCATATATCATGAGTTTATGATGAGATATTAGTCAACACTGCATTTTATAATGATACACTGAAATTAGGATTTTTCGAAGAAATTGGACTGAAATTGCCATAGGATATGGCCTTACATTATAGTGATTTTCTCTGAAACTATAGTTCTGACTGAGACAAAACTTGACAGTTATGCTTGAAATAACTTGCAATTGGAGGGGGAAAAATTGCATTAAGTTTATTTGACATTTAGGTGTTCTTTAGGTGTAATACCACCAAATCATGGTACGTCACATCCAGTTGCATACGAAAGTAGGCCTAAAAAAATATTCCCTTGAATTTGACAGTTGTAGAAAATTAACCCTGCATTTCAATGCACTTAAATTTTTCTGAGTAGTAAATATGTATGTTGGGTGTATGAAAGCATCATTCTTTTTTTATTTGATGGTCTTATAAAATATTTTGGAACGTTAAGGTTACATCGTTACCAAAGCAGGTAACCAGTAAATAACAGTGTAAAAATTGGGTTGTCTACCCTCTGCGGTGGTTACTTTCTTATATGCAATGAAATGTAGTGTGAAATTTTCACTGTATCACTGGGAAGGATTGAACTTTACACATGCAAAGTATTTCTTTGGTTGAAATAAAGGTAATTACTGTATGATTTTTTTAAAAGTGCCAATTTAACAAAGACTAATAGGGAAAAATCAATGGTGGTATTACACCTATATTTGAAATTAATTTAAAATACACTTTTAAAACAGAGATATATTTAGCCTGTGTATCTTAAACTTCAACAATTTCCATCAATATGGACACTGGAAAGTCTATTCCAATTCTGACAGATTATCTTTTGTTTTTGATAAAGAAAAAGTAAAATATAGTGTATAAATTCATGCACTAGATCCCTTAAAAAATTTGGCAAAACCAAAACCAAACTAGAAGTGTTTTTATTGTTCTTCATCACAAAGTTGCAATGAGACTTCAACAGGGAGCAAACACCTGCATGACACTGCCTGTTGAAAACCCTACAACTGATTTGTATAAGTACTGTACCTGACCTTTTAACGGTTCCTTAATGCACATATTAACTGTAATAGTAACTGATGTTTTAATTGTTCATTCATACATATCTACATGTACTTACTCTAATACTAATGGTTGATCTTTTAATCCTCCCTGTATTTCTAAAGGAGTTGCTTCTACAAAATATAAATGTATTAATAGGATATCAAAATTACCATTAATATTGACCTAAGATTAACACTAGGAGCCAGCTCGATCTTGTTATAAAAAGACACCTTTTTTTTATTGTACATGCTTGATTTTCAAAAATATTGTTGTTTAAACATGACTTTTTTCGTGTATCTTTTTTTATAATTTTTTATGCTTCTGTTTAAGTTTTAGGATCATATATAGAAAAAAGAAGACATTATGTTTGTAAGGATAGTATTTGATCATACATTTTTTTTTTTTAAATGTAACTGGTCAGTTTTCAAAACCATAAAATTCAAAACTAAATAATGATATAAGCATGATAAAATTCATACCTAATTTAGTTTGCTGACGATGTCCCCAATAAATCTGAACTCTGACCCCTGTTACATCTTTGAGTTGCCTGGTAACAAGGATATCCATCTGATTGTCCCCATCAAAGTCAGCTGGAACCACACTTGTGATGACAGTGCCATTAGCAGTATTTCCAGGTATTAGTACGACCTCCTGGTATTTACTTTCATCAGATGTCACTTCTTTAGTGGCCAGGTAAATCTTAACACTAGTGCCTATAAAAAAGTATAATAATCATACAAATATTAGGGAAATTGCCTGACATAGTGTTACATGGTTAACTATAGGCTCTAAACTGCTTAAGAGCCTGTGTCAATCAACTACAAAAAATGTAGGTCTATGTGCACATATAACAATGGACTCTAACCAACACTGTAGAAAAGAATAGAATTCATGACTTCAATTTCTCTTTTGTTGATCTTGAATTGCTGATAACTTTGTCAGTTCAGTTTCTTTCTATCTTCCGGATTTTTTGCTTGGAACACAAAGGGTAATTTTTTTTTTATCTCCTATGAAGAGTGACAGTCTACTTACTATATTAATTGACAAAATTTGACTTGTTTGTGGATCTTTGTTGTTTAAAGTTTGGATTCATCTTTTATAATATAATTTTTAGGATAAAGGCAAAAAAAATGGTAAAAAATGTCATCAAAAGGCACTTGCTCTAATTAGAGTTGACTGGAAATTACGACCATGCAAACATATTATATGCAAGAAGTCGCCAATCAGTTTTGACATCAACATTATCAATGAACAATTGATAGAGCTGAACATTTTGAACTTTTTTGCTATTAATAAAATTTTCTCTGTTTTATTTGGTCTCATGTGAAGTGTTGTCTCATTGGCAATCATACCACATCTCCTTTTTTTAAATAAGATGAAGCTTTATTTTTTTGTAAATGTCAAGTAGAAGTAAAATCACAAAAATACTAAACTCTGAGGAAAATTCAAAACAGAAAGTCCATAATCAAATGGCAAAATCAAAAGCTCACACATCGAGCAAATGGATAACTACTGTCATATTCCTGACTTGGTAGAGACATTTTCTTGTGTAGAAAATGGTGGATTGAACCTGGTTTTATAGCTAGTTAAACCTTACCTTTAATTGCTTACATTCACTTCATTTGAATGTCTTTTTCTTCTTATGGTATTCAGTTATCCATAACATTTTTTATGATAACTATAACTGCTGTAACTTAGTTGATGGTTTTCTCATTTGGCAATCATATCATATGTGAGTTCGTGGTCTAGTGGTTAAGACCGATGGCTACAGTGCTGAAGGTGCCAAGTTCGATCCTCACTCGGGATGCTAAAAATGTAAGTACATCAGAAAGGTGATTTTCACCCTCTCACACACATCTCTGGTACCCAGACCAGAGGTTTAACTAGCATGGGTACTATCAGTCAGGGGACTTACTTAAATAAGTGATTTTCTAAATCACTGATTTAAGTAACATTATTTCCATAAAGGTTGGAAGTTAGAGTTGTCTTTCTTTAATAATCACCTATTTAAGTAGTACAAATTAATCACTGGAAGAAGTGATTTAATTTTATTGTAGCTTTAACTATAGAATACTAATGATCCAGGGACTAATTATGTTTCTAAACTTATCAGAACCAACATCTGTGTTGTCTAGGATGACCAGGTCATTTCAGGTGATGACCTTGTACTGAATCTAGGATAATGACATAAAAATCACTTGTTTAAGTATCAGACCTCAATTTCCTTCCCAAAAATCACTTCTTTAAGTATCATTCTTTTAATAATCCCTTCTTATTTCAACACCCCCAAACAGTGAGATTTTTATCACGAACAGTAGAATTTTATCACATAATCTGAAAGACGAAACCTTGAAATTCACAGGAAAAATACTCCCACTGCTGGGAAAAATCTTTTAAGAAAGTATCAGTTCATTATGTAAAGCCATTATTATAGCATTTTTTCAACTAAAATAGAATTTTCAGCTAAATGATAGCATCAAAGGCAGAAACCTTTCTACTTAAAAGAAGCAAAAAGTTTTTTTTTTTTTAATTTTACTAATTAAAAGATATTATTTAAACCTATGTGTTTAAAATTTGGAAAATACAAAATTCCAAATTGTGACAAAACCACGATTTTGCTACTCAAATAAGTGATTTAAAAATCACCTATTTCAGTAAGTCCCCTGACTGACTATGGGGGCCTCGTTGGTCAAAGTTGCTCCCGACTTTGACCTGGAGATCAATCTGCTGATATCTCTTCCATTTGTCTGTTCCAGCCGAGCAGCCTGGTGGTTTTCTCCGAGTACTTTGGCTTCCTCCAACATAGTTACAGACCCTGCCCGGTGTCCTAACACTCCTTGTTGATGGGGTGGGGATTGTCCTTTTAAATATTAAACATTGGAAATACATTAGTGACAGATCTCCATTAATTCCGATAGGGAGTGTACATGGATTCCAATGTACCCTCGCAGCTCTCGAGGGGTTCTTCGGATATCGGAGGAATCTACACGTACATACATACATCACATCTCCTTATTTTATACTTTGACTATGCAAGAGCTGAAACTACATTAACACATGGTAGTTTCAGATAAGAGACATTAAAACAAATTACCTGCATCTCCAATAACAAACAGGTCAGTGTTTTTGTTAGCATTATAATCCCCAAAGGCTGCTATCAAGCCCTTGGCAGAGGCACCAAGAGTTTCAGATGTCACATCATCAAACGAGCTTGTAACAGCCAATGGTATGAAGGATAAGTAGGACAATAATACAATAATTAAATGAACATTCATGTTTTCATTGTGGTTTGCTAATAGATAAGGATTTTCAGCTATTTTCCGTGTAATATTCTTGTGATGATGAATCTGAGTTCCTAAAATAATAATGACTATTCCGAGTTCAAACATTTGTAGATTGTAAATTCAGTATTTTTTTATCAAATTTGTACGGATAATTCGGAAGGAAAATCATATAAAATTCATTATCTTAAAATGTAAAAAAATAACTTATTACATTTAAAGTATATCGTTGTCGAGTAATTTTCTTTTTAGGTCTGAGTTGTAATCTTTAATTTGTGCAAACCTTTATTTTCAATTGCAATAAAGTGTTCATTATTGATGATCCGGGATAACCATATCCTCGATGATTGCACACCCATTTATCTTGTTTATTTTTAAATTGTCTGTTCCCCTAATTGAACCTTAACCTGGTTTTATAAACTTTTCAATTATCCTAACAAATGTTCCGTTATTACAAATAAAATATGTACCGTGGTAATCAATAATCATGGAAAGGTGTACTCGATTAGAAATTAATCTGAAATATTTGGCTATGCTCCAGAGGCGGGTCCAGGGCCGGGTCCAGGGGTTGGTGGTTAGACTCCCTGTTTTACGATTAATGCATTTGAATGGGGTTATTGTGGTTTTAACACATTATTGTTAACTTTTCCAAATGAAAAAAAATATGTAAAATCATATCTTAAATATTTGTATAGGACGCACTGTTGAGTGAATGATAGTCTTTTTGAAATCATTAATAGATTTAAAAATATAATTAAGATTTTATCAGTTTCACCTAAAGGGAGTTCAGTTATATGCCATATGTATACACTGTACATGTATTTCATTATACTGGTGATCCATATTAAGGCTCAAAGTTAATAAATAATTTGAATTTGGTATGACTGTACAGTTAATAAATACATCTCCTCTACTTAGCCTCATTTTCCATATATATAACTACAGCTATTCTTAGATTGAACGAATCAGAAACAGAACACATAATATAAGGGGAAATCAGTTGGAAGATAACACAAAATTTTAAAACAAATTATTTTAACATCTTCCAAAAATCAATTAAAGAAGGGTTTGTCACAGGAGCCTTCTTACAAACCGTCAACTGCATTTTAAAGTGGTTCTTTTCAAATTCAATGTCTGATTTGAGCCGGAAAATTGCGCCCAATAAAATTATATATTATAGTTGAAAATAAATAAAATACAGAAAATTAACACTTTAGTGATACCTCATGGAACGTTATGGCTTCAAGATCACCTCTTGTTTGTGCATCAAATTGTCTGCAGAATATACTCTTTCGGGATGCTTTCACAATTTCTAGGTGTGGTTTACTTTCAAAAGCTAATCTTTGACAAATTAAAATCTCAACTGTCGTCAAATTTCAAGTACATCTCTTATAAATTATCTAACTGATAAAAGTTAAAATTGCTATGTCCATGTTTCTCACTAGTAGTCTTAAACTCTGAGAACAGATAAAGTTATGCATTTGGCAAGTCTTTAGGCATGACATGACATAAATAGAAGTCAAATAAAGTTTTGAATGGAAATGTTGAATGTGTCAAAGCAACCAAACCCACAGGTGTTTATTACAATTTGCGTGATTTTTTTTGGGGGGTTTCATATGGATAGTTAACCTGGCATATTGAAACAAACCTGACCAAAATAATTCGTAAAACATTGATGGTATTTCGTAACTAAAAATAAAGAAAACGGAGCAGAAAACTAAGGCTGTAATTGGTCTCCAAAACAATAAGAGAAAAAAATCATGCAACTTGAGGTGGACTTGGGCTTGGGCTGGACCTTAAACTAAAATATGTATTACTGAAGTGAAAATGAAAGTCAAAAACATCAATAAACTTAAAACAAAAAAAGAGATTCACGAAGGCCTGAGGCTCCTGACTTGGGACAGGTTACAAAAAAATATGGCTGGGATAAACATGTTTTGATTTTTCTACCCTATATACCACTTTGCCTCATATTCTTATTAAGAAAAAATTCACATCCCTAATTAACTGGGCATTTAAAAAGTCGGAATGCGAGTACATATGTTCAAACTCTTTTAGATCATTTTTTAGTAGCAATAAACAAAAGAACTATGTCAATTGGACATGCTTTGATACTATTTATGCACTTGAATTTTTACTTGATAACATTTTTGTTCGCTTTGGAGATTCCGTATATCGTCAAGTTATTGGAATTCCAATGGGGACTAACTGTGCACCACTTATTGCGGACCTGTTTTTGTATTGTTATGAGTTACAATTTATGACTAAAATTAGCAAAGACCCATCAAAACAACATTTGATACAAAAATTTAACAATACTTTTAGATATTTGGATGATATATTGGCTCTAAATAATGACGACTTCAGTATGTATACTAAAGAAATTTATCCTGTAGAACTTACTTTAAATAAAGCTAATGATAACAATGACCACTGCCCTTTCCTCGATCTTGATATCTATATCATAAACGGGAAGCTTAATACAAAAATTTATGATAAAAGAGATGATTTTTCATTTCCTATTGTTAATTATCCATTTTTAGATGGTGACGTTCCCTTGTCACCATCTTATGGTGTTTATATATCTCAACTTGTACGATTCGCTCGTGTATGTAACAATGTATTAGATTTTAGCGAGAGAAATTTATGTATTACTGAAAAATTATTACACCAGGGTTTTCGATATCACAAACTGGTCAAAACATTTACTAAATTTTATCACCGGTATAAGGAAATAATTCGTAAATATAACTCAACATGCAGACATCTTATACGTTCAGGTATTTCACATCCAAAATTTTATGGAAATATTCTTTATAAAGCACAAAAATGTCAGTATTCTCCTCAGAAACTAACAAAACCTTTAAATAGACTTATTAAAAGGGGATATAGTTACGATACTGTTGTCAGGTCATTAAAGATTGCATATTTTGGCTTTAACATTGATTCACTGATAGGGTCTTTGCATCGGAACTAAACACATTTACTTCTAAAAAAACAGTTGTTGGCATGACACGGGTTATGTTCTTCTCATATATTTTATGATAGTATGATACTAAACCCCTAACGGGAGGGATTGTACCTGATATTCATATGATGAAGACATAATCTTTCAATCAGTTTAATTGAGGTCTGGAGCTGGCATGTCAGTTAACTGCTAGTAGTCTGTTGTTATTTATGTATTGTCATTTTATTTATTTTCTTTTGTTACATCTTTTGACATCAGACTCGGACTTCTCTTGAACTGAATTTTAATGTGCGTATTGTTATTCTTTTACTTTTCTACATTGGCTAGAGGTATAGGGGGAGGGTTGAGATCTCATAAACATGTTTAACCCCGCCGCAATTTTGCGCCTGTCCCAAGTCAGGAGCC
Source organism: Mytilus edulis (assembly GCF_963676685.1). Classification (NCBI taxonomy): domain Eukaryota; kingdom Metazoa; phylum Mollusca; class Bivalvia; order Mytilida; family Mytilidae; genus Mytilus; species Mytilus edulis. Next base: position 6,414,263 of record NC_092348.1, read on the forward strand.
TCTGGCCTTTGTTAGTCTTGTATGATTTTAAATTTTAGTTTCTTGTGTATAATTCGGAGTTTAGTATGACGTCCATTATCACTGTACTATTATGCATATTTTAGGGGCCAGCTGAAGGACACCTACGGGTGCGGGAATTCTCGCTACATTGAAGACCCATTGGTTGCCTTCGGCTGTTGTTTGCTCTATGGTCGGGTGGTTGTCGCTTTGACATATTCACCATTTCCTTTCTCAATTTTATTTGTGAGATCTGAAGCTTTCCCCTATACATGTACATTGTACCTCTAGCTGATATAGAACAGAGATGCCAACCATTACAATTTTTCCTGTTATAATGTTATAATTATGAATTTTGGACCAAAATTACAGTGTTACAATAAACAGTCCATTTTTTACTGATTAACGTTCGTTAGCTAACTTAAACAGTTCTCTGTATATAAATCATTTTCGTCATTGTGACACATATAAATGTTTGATTAGAACATTAATTACTTGAATGGTTCAGAATTATCCATTTGGTTACTCGGGACTACACATCAAAGGTGACTGGGGAGTAAAAATATTGTCACCACTGTTCTAAACTTTCCCCCCACCTGCATCCTGGACGACCTACATTGTAAGACCTACCTATTGAAAGTATTGTCAACATGTTCTTTTCCAGAACATACATTTTGTACATAAAATATTTGCCACTTGACAATTTCTAGTGGAACTACAATATGTATTTACATTTCTGAAGCAAATTAGGAAAACTTTGAAGTCTGAACCATTTATTGCTATTGTCAGTCACGATGGGGACAAGTGATGGTATTTTTCAATAGAATTAAAGGATTCGACTGATCATGCTGGTGAAAATGTCAGTCCAAATGCTCCTTAAAATTCTTTTCAAAAACTCTTCATGTAGAATTTTATATCAACCATTCTGCTGTATAATATACTATTCATTTATTTCAACACAGGGTTTTGACTTGTTATCAACCAGTACGTTTCAGAAAAAGAAGCAGTAGGCACCCTGAATGGTTTGTAAGACGGAGGGTTAAGTCCTATGATGAGGGGTTAACCCAGGAAAATAAACAATTTATAAAAGATTTAACAGTAGAGCAGTATAAAAGTAAACCAAGTCCATTGAAAGAAGAACCTTTAGAAAGAGGTGAATGGGATGTAGGGTAAGTTAAGAGATATAACAATATTAAAACAATATGAAAACAACCCAAATTCATTGAACACATTTAAAGCTGAAATCAGAAAGATGGAATAGAATTTAAGTACAAATTTTTGGAAATACTTTGAAATACCTTTAATTTAAGCATTGTTTCCTCTCATCAATAGAAAATGTTGACACTATTACATCTGTATTAAGGTTTAAGACTCGACTTTTAAGACTAAGCAATCCATTTGTTTAAATTTAAAAAGACTTGGTTTTTCCAGAGGAAGAATTCCAGCAGTTTTAAATAAATCTTTTTCAGAACAAGAAGAACTGGTGTTTTAGCTTTAAAGATAGGAGTCATACCTCAATGGAGAAAAGATGGTACAAAAATAGAAACAACATTACTTCAGGTTGGTATATTTAATGAATTATTTCATGTAATATTGAAACTGCTAAATGTTCTCTCATCTTATGTGACTTCCCTCAGGTTTTGAAGTTCTATTGTATTTCAGTTTCATAGACATTATTTTCCCTTCATTTGATAAAAAGAAAGATGAAAATTATTACAATTATAAAAATATATAACAATTTCAAATTGGACTTTGATTTACAACCAACTATTTTTTTATCCTGTTCACTCTTCCTTCAATTCTTCATTACAGCTGCCTCTGTAAATCCAATTTCTTCCTTTATATACTTACCTAATTTTACATAATGTACAGTAATGGATAATTTCAATGTTTACAGTGCTTAAACAATATATAGGATACAACACTTCTGAATTAAATTCAATACTTCATAAAATTGTGTTCCTAGTCAAGTACAAATTTACTTATAAAATCACCTGTTTTTCTTCATTCATTTAGATTACAGGTACTTTTTTGTAACTGACTTTGTTGAAAGTGAGAAATTTTAGGAAGACTGTGAAAGTGATTGTGACATCAAAAGGAAAATAAATTTTCATAAATTTTGCATGATAAATAATTCATTTACTTTTATACATGTAAAAAACAGTTTTCTATTTAATATAGATCATTGATAACCATGTTATAAGATACAGTCCACCAGATAAATTTGCCCAATCAGCTGGATGGAAGCCATGGTGGGGTAGGAAGTATGGTAGTGTTGTAGTTGGAGCCCTGAGCTGTGAACCTCATCTGGTAAGATTCAGAGTTTTTATAAGCCCGTTTAAAAATGCCCATTTATGGGACATATTTATAGAATATTGTTGATCATCTCAACGAGATTGATTTTCCACTTGAGCCGGTACGGCGTAAATGAAAAAAGCAATTGATTTGAGATCAATGATAATCTGTTTATCTCTATTTTATCTTTGAAAACGTTGTCAATTTCATGTCAATTTCATTAGCAACACCATGTGCCTCCTTAGTTTCTAGAGATAATAATGTATAACATTGTATGTGCATCCGTCAACATGTCACACAATAACTCAAAATCATTTTAAGCAGTTATCATTAAACTTTGGTGAATTTTTATGCCCCACCTACGATAGTAGAGGGGCATTATGTTTTCTGGTCTGCGCGTCCGTTCGTCCGTCTGTTCGTTCGTTCGTTCGTCCGTTCGTTCGTCCGTCTGTCCCGCTTCAGGTTAAAGTTTTTGGTCAAGGTAGTTTTTGATGAAGTTGAAGTCCAATCAACTTGAAACTTAGTATACATGTGCCCTATGATATGATCTTTCTAATTTAAATGCCAAATTAGAGTTTTGACCCCAATTTTACGGTTCACTGAACATAGAAAATGATAGTGCAAATTTCAGGTTAAAGTTTTTGGCTTCAGGTTAAAGTTTTTGGTCAAGGTAGTTTTTGATGAAGTTGAAGTCCAATCAACTTGAAACTTAGTATACATGTGCCCTATGATATGATCTTTCTAATTTAAATGCCAAATTAGAGTTTTGACCCCAATTTTACGGTTCACTGAACATAGAAAATGATAGTGCAAATTTCAGGTTAAAGTTTTTGGTCAAGGTAGTTTTTGATAAAGTAGAAGTCCAATCAACTTGAAACTTAGTAAACATGTTCCCTTTGCTAAGATCATTCTAATTTTAATGCCAAATTAGAGAATTTAGTCCAATTTCACAGTCCTTTAAACATAGAAAATGATAGTGCGAGTGGGGCATCCGTGTACTGTGGACACATTCTTGTTAATATTTATATTGACATAAGCTCCCTTTTGACTTTATTTAATTTTGGTTTTTACGTTTCAGAATAACGATGTTTTATTCATTAAAAAAAGGGGGTTTCAGTTTTCACTCAATGATTCTAAGGTGTTTTGAGCAGTGTTCATGAAACTGGTGACCTGTTTTTATGCCCCACCTACGATAGTAAAGGGGCATTATGTTTTCTGGTCTGTGGCTCTGTCCGTCCGTCCAGGTTAAAGTTTTTGGTCAAGGTAGTTTTTGATGAAGCTGAAGTCCAGTCAACTTGAAACTTAGTACACTTGTTGCTTATGACATGATCTTTCTAATTTTTAAGCCAAATTAGACTTTTGACCCGAATTTCACGGTCCACTGAACATAGAAAATGAAAGTGGGAGTTTCAGGTTAAAGTTTTTGGTCAAGGTAGTTTTTGATGAAGCTGAAGTCCAATCAACTTGAAACTTAGTACACTTGTTGCTTATGATATGATCTTTCTAATTTTAATGCCAAATTAGATAATTACCCAATTTCACTGTCCATGGAACATGGAAAAGGATAGTGCGAGTGGGGCATCCGTGTACTTTGAACACATTCTTGTATATCAATTAAAAAAAACTCCCTTTAGTTTTTTGTAATTTTTTATATGACATTGAGGTGGTATGGAACTTTATTCTTTGAAAAAGTGACAAGCTTATCATGAGTTCATAGAGTAACTCTTTATTATTTTAAGCTCATTTTAATGAAGTTTAATGAAATTATAGGAGTATTCTGTATTCACATAAGTGTCCCTGTTGGCATCCACAGCCTATTAACAGAAACTCATAAGCATACAGTATTAATATAATTCTGTTTGCATCTTGGAGAGACTTTCCATTTCATGTCATACGATGAAGGTCACATGATGAAGCTTTCAAACTTTATAATATATTATACTAAGAGACCAATAAGATATAACTTTTTGGAATTTTGGATCCTCAATGCTCTTCAACTTTGTATTTATTTGGCTTTTTAACTATTTTGATCTGAGCGTCACTGATGAGTCTTATGTAGACGAAACGCGCGTCTGGCGTAAAAAATTATAATCCTGGTACTTTTGATAACTATTATTGTAAGGATGCATTAGGTATATATGTGTACTATTACAAATTGTGACTTGGATGGAGAGTTGTCTCATTGGCACTCATACCTCATCTTCTTATATCTATGACATATATTTTTTGCAAAACATTTTAAAATTTTAGTTTAGGGAAAAAGATACTACACTATACCGTACATTGCCCTATAATGATTTACTTTTATAAATTGTTATTTGGATGGAGAGTTGTCTCATTGGCACTCACACCACATCTTCCTATATCTATACACAGCTGACTGTTACTATAGTTACCTGTTCTTTTGTAGTTTAGTAAAGAATATAATAATTTATTCACTGAAGCTGGTGTCCCACCAAAGAGAAAGATGACAAGATTCCTTGTATCACCGAATGCTGCTATACAACCAGGTATAAGATAAGATAAGGTATATGTAAATGTTAAATATTAGGCTGCAGAGAATGTAATAGGTATACAGATGACAAGATTCCTTGAATCACCTAATGCTGCTATACAACCAGGTGTAAGATAAGATAAGGTATATGTAAATGTTAAATATGAGGCTGCAGAGAATGTAATAGGTTTATATCAATGTTGAAATATGAGGCTGTAGGGAATCAAAAAGTTTGCATTCATACAAATTTGGGTTTGCCATTTCCAGGACTAAATAAATGATTCTTTCATTTTTCTTAGGAATGTATTATATCAAATTTTAAAAAAAATTGACAGGACTTAATTTATTGTAACTGGACATGTCCTTCTTTTCTGTGCTAATTTCGAGGACTGAGTCGACCTCTTATAATTGGCTAGTCACTCAGAAATAATACATGGGACCTTACAAAAGAGCTTAGCCACTTCCATTATGCAATCACTCTATCCTACTGAAATTAAACAGTTGCCTTGACGTTTTTTTTATTATGATTGCAGATATTGCTCATAATTTTGGTAAGGTTCAGAAATATTTTGCCTTTATTTATGGTTTGGCAATAAAATTGTCCAAGTAAAAAAGCATTTAGTTCTTACCACACCATATATATACCTTATATGTTATAAGATCCAAGGAATTGATGTGTCATGCTCATTGACAAATATTACCAATGCTGTTTCAAAATTGTTAAGTCAGTAATTTAAATTTGATTTTAGGGTTACCATTAACAGCAATGCATTCCTGTACTTTTTCGTAAATGTATAACAAGGATTCGTTTGTCTTCACATAACCTTTGTATTGAAACTGGACGTTATGTTGGTACTAAAAGAAGTGAAAGAAATTGCAGTTGGTTAAAATTTGTAAAAAAAAATAAAGTTATATCTTTTACATAGAGAAAGGACATGCACTTGTCTGTAATAGCTATTTTATCAAACTACACATGTTAAAATTTGTCAGTAATTTAAATTTGATTTTAGGGTTACCATTGACAGCAATGCACTTTAGGGTTGGAGATTATATAGACGCTCAGGCTAAAACGTAAGTATTATTAGATAAAACATGAAGGTCATAAAAGAAAAAGAAATTATGAAAACAGTATATGCTCATCTTTGCATTTTTACATAATTATGCTTTTTGGAACTAAAGAAGTTTAAGCCCTTTTCAGAAGTTGTTGGGTAATCAATAATAAATTTTAATGATATTTCCACAAACTGCAAGTACTGAATTTCAGAGTATGAAGATATATACATAAATAATAAAAATATTTTAGATTCATTTTTAATTGTTGGATACCAATTTGCGTTGGTTTCTTGGTTACAGACAAACCACGAATTTAAAAGTTATAGAAAACAGACTTTGGCAAAACCACGAAATCACATATCCGCAAAATTGCAAGGTTTCAGCAATCCATGAAAATTTTACTCATGGAAATAAATGAATTCATGGTACATGTATATAGAAATCTACAAGTGTATGTAGCTTTTTTTGCAATTCATTGACACTGAATTCATTATTCATTATAATTTTAAATCTTTGCATTGGTACAGGTGAACCATGAATTTAAATGTTCAACAAAATGCAAATTTTCTACAGTCTTGTGTAAAACCTTTTCTATAGTCTTGTATGTAGACTTGTGTAAAACCATGAAATCAAATGGGCACAAAAATACAAATTTTCCTTTATCTATCTATTATCCACAACAAATTTGGTGCCCATGAAAATAAATGAATCCACCATAAAATGGCATAATAAAAAAAAAGTGATGTGGTTTATTTATTCATAGCACATTATCCTTTAACAAATTTGACAAAAACCAAGAGTAAAGCAATAGAGGCATAGTGATGCCTTCAACAGGAGCAAAACCTCGCACATAACTACAAGATAACACAACATAAATATGAGTGTGCTTCAATAACTTTACATCTGTACAATTCAGGTTACAGTGACTTGACTGCTAGTGTTGCTATTCACCAATTGCAACTTATTCAAAATTCTGACCAAATTGCAATTTGTTTTATAAAATCAAATTGTTCAACTGGTCAGAAATTTAAACTAACTGCTGTAGAAAACCACAGCCAAGTAGGGAAAGTGCAAGGTGATAATATGAAACATATTTACAATCCTATAAGACTTTAACTCCACTTTAATGATGCTGTGACAAAATCAGTCTATCAGTTTGTAGATATATTATAGTCATTTCCGTGCTGTAGGAACTGTTATTATTTTGAATTGCTTTAAAAATGTCCTAACTAAGCTTTCATATAGTTTTTCTTTCTGAAAGTATTCTATATTCATAAGAAAATGTCAGCTCTCATAAACTGGCCTTTCAATTCTCAAGGCTTAATAAGTATTTTATAGGCTAAATACAAACTTACCTGTCAAGGTAGAATTGTAATCTGAGTGATACTGGTGTTACTCAAGTCACCATAAAGTCTTATAGGATTGTAAGTATGTTTTATTTTATCACCTTGCACTTTCACATTTTGGCTGAACAATTTGTTCAATATTCTGACCAGTTGAACAATTTGGTTTAATAAAACAAATTGCAATTTGGTCAAAATTTTGAATGAGTTGCAATTGCTGGATAGCAACACTTACAGTCAAGTCACTGTAATATTTAACAAATTATTGTATATATACTGTATGGTATTTGCACCATAAAATCATCATTCAAGACTTTGTCCTTATGAATTGTATTTATGTGTTGCTATTGTTCTTTGGAATTACACTTGTGTGTTGATATCACACATTGACACCTTTCCATTCAGTCAATTTATTCGTCTGTTTTGATTCAATGTTTGTTTTGTTTTGTTTTGCAGTATTGACTACGGTTTCCAAGGTGTTGTGAAGAGACATGGTATGAAAGGTGGTCCAGCATCTCATGGAGGAACTAAATGGCACAGGAGAATGGGAGGAACAGGAGGGGGAGGGGTAAGTAACAAATAAGGTGGACCAGCATCTCATGGGGGGACTAAATGGCACAGGAGAATGGGAGGAACAGGAGGGGGAGGGGTAAGTAACAAATAAGGTGGACCAGCATCTCATGGGGGGACTAAATGGCACAGGAGGGGGAGGGGTAAGTAACAATTAAGGTGGACCAACATCTCATAGGGGGACTAAATGGCACAGGAGAATGGGAGGAACAGGAGGGGGAGGGGTAAGTAACAAATAAGGTGGACCAACATCTCATGGGGGGACTAAATGGCACAGGAGAATGGAGGAACAGGAGGGGGAGGGGTAAGTAACAATTAAGGTGGACCAGCATCTCATGGGTGGACTAAATGGCACATGAGAATGGGAGGAGCAGGAGGGGGAGGGTAAGTAACAAATAAGGTGGTCCAGCATCTCATGGGGGGACTAAATGGCACAGCAGGGGGAGGGTAAGTAACAAATAAGATGGACCAGCATCTCATGGGGGGACTAAATGGCACAGGAGAATGGGAGGAACAGGAGGGGGAGGGGTAAGTAACAAATAAGGTGGATCAGCATCTCATGGGGGGACTAAATGGCACAGCAGGGGGAGGGTAAGTAACAAATAAGGTGGACCAGCATCTCATGGGGGGACTAAATGGCACAGGAGAATGGGAGGAACAGGAGGGGGAGGGGTAAGTAACAAATAAGGTGGACCAGCATCTCATGGGGGGACTAAATGGCACAGGAGGGGGAGGGGTAAGTAACAATTAAGGTGGACCAACATCTCATAGGGGGACTAAATGGCACAGGAGAATGGGAGGAACAGGAGGGGGAGGGGTAAGTAACAAATAAGGTGGACCAACATCTCATGGGGGGACTAAATGGCACAGGAGAATGGAGGAACAGGAGGGGGAGGGGTAAGTAACAATTAAGGTGGACCAGCATCTCATGGGTGGACTAAATGGCACATGAGAATGGGAGGAGCAGGAGGGGGAGGGTAAGTAACAAATAAGGTGGTCCAGCATCTCATGGGGGGACTAAATGGCACAGCAGGGGGAGGGTAAGTAACAAATAAGATGGACCAGCATCTCATGGGGGGACTAAATGGCACAGGAGAATGGGAGGAACAGGAGGGGGAGGGGTAAGTAACAAATAAGGTGGATCAGCATCTCATGGGGGGACTAAATGGCACAGCAGGGGGAGGGTAAGTAACAAATAAGATGGACCAGCATCTCATGGGGGGACTAAATGGCACAGGAGAATGGGAGGAACAGGAGGGGGAGGGTAGGTAACAAATATGGTGGACCAGCATCTCATGGGGGGACTAAATGGCACAGGAGAATGGGAGGAGCAGGAGGGGGAGGGTAAGTAACAAATAAGGTGGTCCAGCATCTCATGGGGGGACTAAATGGCACAGGAGAATGGGAGGAGCAGGAGGGGGAGGGTAAGTAACAAATAAGATGGACCAGCATCTCATGGGGGGACTAAATGGCACAGGAGAATGGGAGGAACAGGAGGGGGAGGGGTACGTTACAAATATGGTGGACCAGCATCTCATGGGGGGACTAAATGGCACAGGAGAATGGGAGGAGCAGGAGGGGGAGGGTAAGTAACAAATAAGGTGGTCCAGCATCTCATGGGGGGACTAAATGGCACAGCAGGGGGAGGGTAAGTAACAAATAAGATGGACCAGCATCTCATGGGGGGACTAAATGGCACAGGAGAATGGGAGGAACAGGAGGGGGAGGGGTATGTTACAAATATGGTGGACCAGCATCTCATGGGGGGACTAAATGGCACAGGAGAATGGAGGAACAGGAGGGGGAGGGGTAAGTAACAATTAAGGTGGACCAGCATCTCATGGGTGGACTAAATGGCACATGAGAATGGGAGGAGCAGGAGGGGGAGGGTAAGTAACAAATAAGGTGGTCCAGCATCTCATGGGGGGACTAAATGGCACAGCAGGGGGAGGGTAAGTAACAAATAAGATGGACCAGCATCTCATGGGGGGACTAAATGGCACAGGAGAATGGGAGGAACAGGAGGGGGAGGGGTAAGTAACAAATAAGGTGGATCAGCATCTCATGGGGGGACTAAATGGCACAGCAGGGGGAGGGTAAGTAACAAATAAGATGGACCAGCATCTCATGGGGGGACTAAATGGCACAGGAGAATGGGAGGAACAGGAGGGGGAGGAGTAAATGACAAATCAGGTGGACTAGCATCTCATGGGGGGACTAAATGGCACAGGAGGGGGAGGGGTAAGTAACAATTAAGATGGACCAGCATCTCATGGGGGGACTAAATGGCACAGGAGAATGGGAGGAGCAGGAGGGGGAGAAGTAAATGACAAATCAGGTGGACTAGCATCTCATGGGGGGACTAAATGGCACAGGAAAATGGGAGGAACAGGAGGGGGAGGGGTAAGTAACAAATAAGTTGGTCCAGCATCTCATGGGGGAACTAAATGGCACAGGAGAATGGGAGGAGTAGGAGGGGGAGAGTTAAGTAACAAATAAGGTGGACCAGCATCTCATGGGGGGGGGGGACTAAATGGCACAGGAGAATGGGAGAAACAGGAGGGGGAGGGTAAGTAACAAATAAGGTGGACCAGCATCTCATGGGGGGACTAAATGGCACAGGAGAGTGGGAGGAACAGGAGGGGGAGGGGTACGTTACAAATATGGTGGACCAGCATCTCATGGGGGGACTAAATGGCACAGGAGAATGGGAGGGGGAGGAGTAAATGACAAATCAAGTGTACTAGCATCTCATGGGGGGACTAAATGGCACAGGAAAATGGGAGGAACAGGAGGGGGAGGGGTAAGTAACAAATACATTTTATTCTAATTTATAAGATCTTTGATAGATACCTGAATTGGTGAAGTTGTAATTTTGTATTGTCACAAAACCACTAGGCAACTGAGAAGGCAGAGTTAAAAATGTAGTGTCAAATTATTAAAAAAACAATTGTTCTTTTAGTGTTATTTTTAAGAGTTTAATTTCTGTTGTTCTAGCAAATGACCATTACATTTTGTTTCTAAATCCTGGTAAAATAGTTTCAAACACATCCAACTGATGGATTTTGTGAATGTTGTATTGTCTGTTTAGCCATGATAAGTATTATCTAGTTTGTCATATATGTTAGATAGGTGTCTTACAGATTATTTGCTAGTATATATATATAGCTTATTAGTTAACACATTTCCAATGAGATGTTCATTTGTGTGACCTTTATGGGTGTCCAACACATTAACATATGTTTAGACCTGTACCTCAATTCTGTTTATTTCTACTTTATTTACAGAACATGGCAGGTATATGGAAAGGAAAGAAAATGCCTGGTCACATGGGAGCGGATTGGAACTTTGCTAAAGGCTTGAGGGTAATAAAAATTTATTAACCAAATTTTCAGAAGTATAGTTATTAATATATATTGTGTTTAATTACTCCGTTAATAAAAAAAGAAGATGTGGTATGATTGCCAATGACACATCTCTCCACAAGAGATCAAATGACACAGAAATGAACAGCTATAGGTCACCATGGCCTTCAGCAATGAGCAAAGCCCATACTGCATAGTCAGTCTGTACTTTATGTTCTTCCTTAATCATGATCACCAGTCAGATAGAGTATGAGACATTATGAGTGTTTCTATAACATGGAGTACAAAACTCTCATGTATGCTTGTGCTTTAACTCTACTTGCTCAGAGTTGTGTTATTGCCATCAATTTAACTAACAGTTTAAATTTTAATATTGAAGGTTCATTCTAACAAATTCTTGTAATATTCCACTGTGTGTAGATATAAAAAAATACATAAGATAAAAAAAAAAGTAAAAATCTATGTCATGAAAGAAAAATAACTAATGTTTTATACAATATTTACGCTATGTTATTATGAAATTAAGATAAAAGAAATTATTGGTACCTGAATATTCTATAACTGTAAATTCAGAAATTAATGCAAGCATTTGAAGAATGGACATAAATGTGAGATTAATTATTGAGGATTTCAGGAAAGCTGCGTACAGATATATACATCAATTATCAATTATCTCCCTCATGCAAAGCTCTGATTCCTTTCACGGATTTGGATATACTTTTTGGAACTTTTGGATTATAGCTCTACATCTTTTATATAAGCTTTGGATTTTACATATTTTGGCGACGAGCATCACTGAAGAGACATTATTTGTCGAAATGCACAACTGGTGCAGAAAAATTGGTACCGTTAATGTTATTATCAAAATGAGAGTTCTTATAATTGTGATACTGACCCAGTCGTATTACTGTGAATTCATATATTTTTGTGGATTGCTGAAAACTTACATATTCTTGGATACTTGATTTCATGGTTTTGTCAATCTCTGTATACAAAGCCTATTGAAAAATGAACATTTAATGTCATGGTTCACCTGTTACCACAAAACCCCCGAAATTGGTATCCAATGAATCAATTACAAATATATATAGAAAGAAATATAAGAAGTTATATGACTAAAAAGGACGTTAAAAATTAGCCAAATTATATAAGGGTAAATTTTACCCAAGGTTACTGTGGATTTTAGTTGGTCTCAATTTTCGTGGATTGATGAAAAATTTTGTTTTCATGCTCTTGTCAATCTCTGCATACAAAACCTATCGAAAATGTGTTAATTGAATTTTTTGTTCACCTGTATCAACAAAATCAATGAAAATTGGTATCCAACAAATAATAATGAATCTACAGAAATTTGAATCTTAGTTTCTATATAATTATTTATTATTCCTAGTAAGTATAAAGGTGTCTGTTGACTTTTATAAATGCTTTCTTCATTATTTTTTCAGATTTTGAGAATCAATACTAAATACAATGTGTTATATGTGACTGGTACTACACCAGGTGGTAATCATTGTTACGTCAGAATAATGGATACATGTCTGCCAAACAGACGGAGAGAGATACAGAATGAACCACCCATGCCAACATTTTACCCCGAGGATGTTACAGACCCAATCCAGGAGGAATATATTGATGAAACTCTTTTTGATTTTAAAGAACCTTCAATTGAGTATATTGATGAAGAATCTAATAAATGAATATGTTATGTGTTTTATGATTAATTGTTTTGGTAAACTGTGATGTAATGCATAAAGACATAGTGTATTTTAAAGCACTTACCATTGCGAAAGTGAAAAGAAACTTAACAAGTTAAACACAGTATCAGACACACTTTGCCATTTGGTTTCTGGGGAAGAGCTGTCTCATAGGCAATCATACCACATTTTCTTATTTTGATATTAATATACTCAAGATTTGGGTGATGCTCATTGTTGAAGGCTACACAGTGACCTTTAGTTCCTAATGTCTTTGTAATTTGGTTTCTGGTGGATAGTTGTCTTATTGGAAATATATCACATCTTCTATTTTTTAGAGTTTACAGATTCAGTCTGATAGTTCATAAAAATAAACTCATCAAAGGTAGAAATTATAGGTAAAAAAATGTTATTTAATAAGTATATATAAAGGAGATGTATGATTGCCAGTAAGACAAATATGACCGACCATGGCAACACAGTGAGCTTAATCAAATGACAAAATTTTCAATTCAAACACATTAGTATAAAAAAATGTTTATATAGCAGAATGCTCAATGTCAATAGAAAATTAGGGCTGCAATTCATTTTTTTATGCTACAAGATGAAAAGATAATATCACAATACAGTCTGGTATAATGGTTCAGTTATCTGAGTTATCTCCCCTCATACATTTTTTTATTTTTTAATACATTATATTTTTTGGAATTCGCTATGGTTTTTGTATCTTCTCCCATTTTTGAAGTACAAAGTTTCTGTCGTATAATTCTACCAAACTATAGGAAAATTATTATTAGCCTGACACTAGACAGGCTCATTATAGGGGGGTGGGGCAATACCTTTTTGTGTTAACCTGTTATGACCCTTTTCAAGGTGTTGTGAACTGTTATCTAAGATCAATTTGAGCTGTTAACTGTTTTCAACCCACTTTGTTAACTGTTATCAGCATTTTTGCATTTTTTGTTAACTGTTTTTGCCAAAATGAGGTGTTGTTAACCAGGAGAAGGAAGTGATCATTACCAAGTATAACAACGCCTTAAAAACAACTGCATCAGTTCTACTATTAAACACTAATCCTAATACATGTTCGGCAGATTAAAATTTCAGCAATGTTGAGATAAATATACAGTAACAGAAGCCTGAGGAAACTTTCTTTGTACATCATACATCCAATACAATTTATTTACAGATCCTGTGTACACACTTTGAAGATTATAAACTGGAGCATAACAAAACTTTCTATGTACTTCACACAGGCAATCTGATTATAGATCTGGTGACAACACTTAGTACATAAAAAAGAACAAATACTGAATAATGGGGAAACTTTCTATTGCTATGTCCTCATACAGGCAATCAAATTGAAAATCAGATCATTTATCCATGCTTTTCATACACAGATCTGAAAACTATGTTGTAAGCTAAGGATGGAAAGGCACCGAAAAATGCATTATAGTTTTAAAGGTAAATGGCAAAAAAACTGAAAATATAAAAAAAAGTAATTTAAGAGCAATAACTCAGACGTTTTGAGTAAGGATGACTTTTTTTATGATCATTTATCGTTGAACATTTGAGCTATTTACATTTTTTGTCAATCTATATATGTCTGGAGACGAACATGAATAATAGATCACAAGACACAACATAGAAAACTGAAGACTTAGCAAAATATACCCCACCAATAACTGGTGATCTACTGTGCCTTGGAAGAATAAGCAGATACTACTTCAAATGTGGTACCCGTCGTGTTGTTCATGTTATTACAAACCACGTAAATAGTCCTAACTTGCTAGTTCACATTTGTGGAAAGAGAATGGGATTGTAGTTACGATACTAAGAACATATCCAATATCATCTGTGACTGTGAAACGGGTGTTCCATAACGATCAACCAACTCGTGATGGTGCATATGTGTTTGTAAAATTTACCATAAGCAGATCCAGGAGCCCCCCTTTTTTTCATGAGAAAAATTTGGTTGATTATACAGGGAATCAGTGGAGCACCCCTCCCCCTCCCCCTTGTGAAAAGTTTTGTATCAGCCACTGTTTACAAAGGGATCCATTTGGAACTCTTGGTTTAATAGCTTCCTTGTGTGCAGCAACCCTCTATCAAGGAAATCATGATAGGAAATACAAGCCTGGGAATATTGTATCATATGATAGATTTATACTCGGTATCCATTCTCTGCTGGAATGTTGCTACATAGAAATTGAAAGTTCTCAATGGGGAAGCTGAAATCATCCCTTTTGTTATAAAGTTTTTTTTTCAACTGACGCTCATTGCCAATTTCTAGATGAAAGTCAAGCAATGAGGCAAATTATTTTCCAGTCACATGATTTTGTAAAACAACGTGGAAAATTATGAAAATAATTATAAATGTGTAATAATGAGGGTGGTAATGGGGGTACCTTCATGAGGAATAACGGTAAAAACTCTTGCCAAATGATTTAAACAGTAATTTTTGGTGCATGACGATAAAATGTACACTTTCTATTAGACGATAAAAATTATTGACTGATTTTGATGAATCACGTAAAAAATTTCTCAAAAATGACGGTAGAGGTAATTATATAAGTCATTTGATGAATCACGGCAAAATTTAACCAATTTGACGCTAACAGTAGTTGAAAATGACCATTTGATGCCTGATGGTAGAGGGCATTACTACCCTCAATAAGCTGTCCTTTGCATAATCAAGCTTAGTTAAATAGATGTGGAACAAATCAGTCAATAAAATGGTTTACTCTTGTTTCACCTTCAATGTTGTGTTCTTTTTAATGACTAAACACACCTAATTCATGCATTGACCATCTCTAGCTTCAGTTTTAAATTGAAGGTCACATGATCACATGAATATAGAATGAGATCCGATTAATCACTTGCAAGTAAGGCAGCAACCATTTGATTTTCTGGGGGGGGCTATGGTTTTTTTTTCTGAACAAATTTTTTTTTTCGCCTATGGCGAAAAACAATCTATTTTTTTCGCGACAAGTCGAAAACAATTTTTTTCTTTCAATTTGAGCATTACATATAGTGGCAGCTGAGGGTGAAACAAACAATTTTTTTTTTTCTCAGAATCAAAAACAAATTATTTTTTTCTCCAAAAAATGGAAACAAACTTTTCTTTCCAAAAAAAACCATAGCCCCCCCCCAGAAAATCAAATGGTTGCTGCCTAAATAATATTAAGGGAGCAACCATTTAACTGCAAGGGTTGGTTTTGGTTTTTTGTCAGAGTCAAAAATTTCTGTATGTGAACATTTATTGAGTTTTTTTATGCTATCAACAAGGACGTATATTAGATGTTAGTTATACGTCCTTGGCTATCAATCGTAAAATTATATTTTTTCGAAAATTCAAAAAATGAGGAAAATCTGGACACAAAATATTTTCTGGGGTATTGTTCTTGTCAGATCACAATATTATTTTTTTTTTCATCACAATAAGAATAAAAAAAAATTCTTATAATTTTTTTGAAAAAACTAACAAAAGGAACACAATTGCGGAAATTCTAAGCTTTCACCGATCTAGTTTCGTATTTAGACCTATTTCCGTGAAGATTGCGCATGCGAGCACATGGCAGCTAACACATGAGATTTGCCGGCATAGAAATGACATAAAATTCATCACTACGGCAACTTTAATGAACTATTTTATTTAACTTTCAAAGACATTTGTAGATATGGGTAACAAAATTTCAGCTGCAGGTCCAAATGAAACTACAGGTGGCATGTCATTGTCGCCACCGCCGCTTCACCCACCACCGGCATCATCTCAGTCATCCACAGAAACACCAAAACCAACCGAACAAACAGCGGCTGACAATAATCCAGGGACATTTGAAGAGCTCCACAGAAAATGCAAAGGTTCGATACTATTTCATGGCATCGCCTGACAATGTCAGTTGTTATGGATCTCCCTTTTCTTGGTCCTTTTAAATGACCTTGGCATCTTTGCATAATTACTTTATCACTCAATATCAGTTTGAACACTACCCTTCAAATTTGAGATATTTACAAAGTTTTGGTGGAATCTTTATGGGGCATAGATGTCAATTTTTCCAGACTTGAACTAAGTTCCAATACTTACTCTAGAAATTTCTTCCAGACATTACATTTCAGGTGCGGATCCAGGAATTTGGAAAGGGGGGGCGAAGTTTTTAATGAAAATTTTGGGACCTTTTTTAGGCTAAAAACCATAAAATAAGTGTAAAATGCACTTTTTAAACGGTTCCTGGTGTGGGGCATGTATATTCTATAGTTGATGTAAATTATAAATGTTGGACATTTTTTTATGCTGTATTCTCCCTATTGATTGTCTGTCATAAAATGATAGTATGGATCCAAAGCTGATATATTTGATGTGGGACTTGTCAGTAAAAAATAGACATGGAAAATTCTCGTTTGTTTTATGTTAAACCTCACAGATTTCTTGTTGTAAACAAGAAATACGTCGGGCTATTCTATGAAATTTACAATACGACCAACACGAGTTAAAAAAGTCAAACAAGCACAGTGTTCTCCCCAGGCCGTTTTAGCGTCGCGGTACCGTGACGCTATATTTTTTCACCGTGATGCTATAATAATTACCGCGACGCTATAATTATTCCCGCTACGCTATAATTATTTTGAAGATACTATTTTACTTGTCCTCAATTTTGAATCATCTATTATCGATTATGATCATAAAAGTTATATCACCTTTAATTGTAATCCCTTTAAGTCGGACACTAAAGGCAATTAAGAGATTAAATAGCTAGGTGTTAATTGCCCTCAGGGTGATAACTGTAAAGGTGTTTGGATGCGAATATCCCAAGCTGACACTTGTGACATGACTAATACCACGTGTCTGCAATCACCAATATCGACATGGAAAAATGCAATCACAAAACAATTCGAAATCAACGTTTTGTATTACGAATTCAGAGATTGAAACGATTTTTATTTTTTTTTAAAAGGTCGTTTTTTGTGCAACTCTCCAAAAATTACTTTCTTTCTCTTTCGGTAATACGAGAGCGAGAATTTTGGTTTAGAGCTAAAATAAGTTTAATATTTCTTTAAAAAGTTATCATAATTGGCTTAAGTTTATGTTTAATCCAATTAATGCATTAAAAGCGTCTTATTCATTCACAATCTCTTGTCAAACAATGTTTATTCTCGGACTCATTTTCGTAAATTTTACTACGACCGCCATTGCACATTTTTGTGTAAACTACGGTTCGGAACCGGACCAGATATGACAAAAATCCGCATTTTCACGATAATGACAACAGATGGACAGTAGACAGAAAAATTAAACCAAGAGAGAAAACTACGCATTAACAGACTATTTGTTAGATAACTTTGTTAAAAATACATATGATTTTGATGTAAAGATAAGAAACAACTGGGACTAATTCATTGAGTGGATGAAACAATGAATTTCATAAACATGATAAAAAAAAGTTGTTCAATTGATTTTTTTTGCTTCTTTTGCTACTTTATCTTTACTTGATATAATATAAAAA
This sequence comes from Mytilus edulis, assembly GCF_963676685.1. Taxonomy (NCBI): domain Eukaryota; kingdom Metazoa; phylum Mollusca; class Bivalvia; order Mytilida; family Mytilidae; genus Mytilus; species Mytilus edulis. The sequence goes on from NC_092348.1 coordinate 6,432,578, forward strand.
GTAGTTAATTTTGTGTACTAGATAATTTAGTTTTGTATAAATACAGGTTGCACTGTAATGAACCATTCATTCATTTGACTTATTGTTGGGTAACTGAAACCACAAATTTATTTTTATTTGGCATAAGAGGAAAAAAATAATTCTGTAACTATAAATGAATAAAGAAGACATAAACTGAAACAACTGTTTTTGTGGTTATAGTTTAATTGTATTCTCAGTTATGAATTGAACAATATAAACTAAAACATATAAAGGAAATAGAGCATCAACGCGACGCGACAAACGACATTAAAAAAAATACAGTTATTTTTTTTTACGCAAAATGTGATGCTATCCAAAATTTCTGGGGAGAACACTGAAGCAATTTTTATCCAAATGTTTGGTTGATATGTTTCACCCAACAAAATTAAGGGAGGTGAGGGGTTCCAAATCAGACAAAGGCTACGAATGAGTCTGATGACAACAAATTTATGAATGATGGTCGGCAAATGGAGACACAAAGGCCACACTCAGCTGACAGGTTGCAGTCTGGTCTTGAAAATATTCAATATATCAGTTCAACGAAACCAACATTCTGGTCAGACATGCAAACCCCGGCCTCAAACAAATACGCCCGTTTTTTATTCATCATGTTCATTTAATACTAAATAATTCTGTTGGAAATTTTCGTTTCTAATAGCAAAAAAGATTATTGTTTTCAATCCAGATACGGCCAGAATTTTTATTTAATGCAAAAATCAGAGTCAGATATTTTTCTCTCAAATACCTTAGACTGCCTCCTCAAATCAAATGGTTCGTACCTTAGACTTTAAATCTATCTAGAGTTTATACTGACTGGGATCATTATTCAGCTATCACGCTATTTTAAAATAGGCTGGGGCGTTTGGGGTTAAACATGTTTTCGTAGGTAAATAATATTGCTGTGGATTTTTTTTCATGAGAGTGTAATAGAGTATTACTTTCTGTTTGGTTGAATTGTGAAATAGATGTCACTACATTCTTGCTCAAATCGGTGTCGCTTTGAAGGTATCATGGTTGTCATACTCAGCATAAGCAATGTGTTACTGTAATTTGAATTTCAAAATAACTAAGTGACGTTTTATTTTACGCACTGATCAACTCCACCATGTAGCGAATCACATGACTTTGACATAATCAGTAAATACCAGCGAAAAATATCTTTATAAGTAAAGAATTGTCGCATGAAAATTAAATACACGGGAAATGGCAAAGTTCACAAAGTCTAGTCTGATTAATCATTCTAGAAAAAAAAATAAGTCCAAGCAAGGGGGGGGGGGGGGGGGGCGTACGCCCTCTACGCCCCCCTCTGGATCCGCCACTGCATTTATCTCCCAAATAGTGAAATAGTGGAATACTCGATAGTGCATTTTCCTGGAAAACATGAAATCTACAGCTAATATTTTCATTTTGAAATATGTAATGAAGTACTTTCCCAAACCTGTGCAATTAATGCATACACATGAATGTCAGTGACAGTGGTTCTCTTTATATGCTCTACTGATTAAAACTGACCGCCAGAATATAGCACAATAGTGTTGAAAGTAGGGTAATACACCAATCAATCAGTCAGGCTTAAAAAACAGAATTTGGAAACAATGTAAATAAATATATCACATCCATAAAATAATCTATAAGAAAACCACTTCAGAATACATGTAGCATCACATTACCATGATGCTAGAAGGCCCTGGGGAGAACACTGATTCCCTTATTTAAGGGATTCTCCAAACCTGATAAGGGCCCCAAAATAACAGCATAAAAACAATGCAAACAGGAAAACCAACCATCTAAAGTTCTAAACTATATAAAAAACAAGAAACAGATATGAACCAAACTAACATCATCAAAGCTTCCCTAAAATGTCAGTATCAAAATTGGATAGTGTCTTATAACACTCAGTTTGAACTGGTTTAAGTTACACTGAGGTGTTACATGAATATATGAATTCATTTTCTATATTGCTTAAATTTGTAACTTGAAATTTTCAGTTTCTTGGACCTATAATTTTCTGTTAATTTGAACCCCTAATAAATATTCAAGTTTAACAGTAATTACCAACAATACCGGTAAATAAAATTACTTTTATGTGAAATGTATATGTTAAACTTTTTTATTTTCTAGATATATTTCCCCAATGCTTCGAGGGAGGAAAGTTTATCTTTTCAAAAGGATTAAGCAGTCATTTTCAAGTCAGTCATACCATTAATCTTAGTACAGTAAATCCTGCATCATCTGGGTACAGATTTGGTGCTACATATGTTGGCTCTAAACAATTAGGACCACAAGAGGTTTGTCACTTGACTATAGGCATCAAAAATATTTTATGCTTCAAATTTTCCTTTTTAGCCATCACTTGGCGTTCGTCGTCGTCCGTCTGGTGTAAACTTTCAACCATCTTCTCCTCTGAAACCACTGAACCAATTCCAACCAAACTTAAGATGAATGATCCTTAGGGTATCTAAATTAAAGTTTGTGTTTTATTTTCTGTTTCGTCAAAAAACATGGCCGCCATGGCTAAAGATAGAACATAGGGGTAAAATGCAGTTTTTTGGCTTATATCTCAAAAACCAAAGCAGTTAGAGCAAATCTGACATGGGTTAAAGTGTGTATGAGGTAAAGTTCTATCAACCCTGAAATTTTCAGATGAATCTGATAACCTATTGTTGGGTTGCTGCCACTAAATTGGTAATTTTAAGGAAATTTTGTAGTTTTTGGTTATTATCTTGAATAGTAGTAATGATAAAGATAAACTGTAAACAGCAAATATGTTCAGCAAAGTAAGATCTACAAATAAGTTTGTATGACCAAAATTGTCAATTGACCCCTCAAAGAGTTCTTGTCCTTTAAGGACAATTGTGCACAATTTGTGTATCATGTTTTCTAACTTTAAAAAATCTTCTTTTCTGAAACCATTAAACCAATTCAAGCCAAACTTAAGCTGAATGATCCTTAGGGTATCTAGAATAAAATTTATGTTTTATTTTCTGTTTCGTCAAACAACCTGGCCGCCATGGCTAAAATAGAACATAGGGGTAAAATGCAGTTTTTGGCTTATATCTCAAAAATCAAAGCATTTAGAGCAAAACTGACATGGGATAACAGTGTTTATTAGGTCAAGTTCTATTAGCCCTGAAATTTTCAGATGAATCTCATATAAACCCATTATTGGGTTGCTGCCACTAAATTGGTAATTTTAAGGAAATCTTGCAGTTTTTGGTTATCATCTTGAGTATTATTAATGATAAAGATAAACTGTAAACAACAACAAAATTCAGCAAAGTAAGATCTCAAAAATTGAATTAAACTTTGTTTGATTTCATCAAAAATTTAATTCTTTAGGTTCTTTGATAAGTTGAATCTAACCAAAACAACAAACTACGATGAAATTGGACACTTAAACTCTTAAACGAAAGATCAATGCAAAAAAATGAAGGTGAGCGATTCAGGCTCTTGAGAGCCTCTTGTTAATCTATCTGGTACCAATAGCAGTAAAATATGTATTGGACAAAGGACTGAAGTGTCACAGAATAATTATCCTTATGTTATTTTTTATCATCCAAAATAGATAAAATTAACGACAGATTTTCCTTTCTTCTCACCATACCAGATAAATACTATTAAATTTATTTTAGAACAAGAAGTTGAATAATGTTTTTTCCTTTAAATACATTTAAAACAAATAATGTTACTGTTATCTGCCTCATCATGTGCATGTGCCAACAGAAGGCAAGATTAGCATTGCATTATTTTGTATTCTTTTTTACAGATGTTTCCAGTGGTTTTAGGTGATATGGATGCCAGTGGTAATCTCAACGCCAACATAATTCATGCATTTTCACAGAATATTAGAACAAAACTTGTAACACAGGTATGTTTAGTTTATTATCCTCCTGCTGCTAGGCAACAGGGGCATTATGTGTTTACCAGGGGGAATACTGTAAGTGAAAAGTCCCCCAAATTTGTTTCAGTACTACATACTAATTCTCTAACTTAAGTTTGCCTCGATCAAATGTTATGAAACTTGTACATAATTCTAATAACAACAAAACACAATCAAATTCCAAATTGGGTGGCACCACATTTATGTCAATCATATTTGCTTCTTTATAAACATAAAAAAATCTGAGAAATTTTTGTTTACTCTTTTTATATTTAGTTGGCCCAAACGAAATGTTATAAACTTATACACAATGGTTATAACCACAAAACACAGACCAAGTTCAAAAAATGGGTGGGGTCATTTTTACTATTCATGAGTTATGCCCCTTTATAAACATTTAACCATTGCTGGATTTTTCTTTAGATTGTCGATAAATTTAGTAAATTGACTTGTTATTTACAAGTGGTGGCATCTTTGGCAAATAAGCAAATTCTCCATTTATTCTTCTTACAGGCATATAGTGCTTACATCATCTTCATTTGAACTAAACAACAACTGAAGCCAGCCTTGTAATTGTATTTTTTGTTTTGTACAATTGATTAATACTATTTTTCCTTGTGAACTATAATTATTGAATAAACTCAAGTGTTGAAGCTTTGTAAAGGGCACTGATGTGTAGAAATTTGATGCATAATAATTGGTCAAAGTATTGTTGATTTTTATATTGACAGATTCAAGACAACAAATGTGTAGCAACACAAGCAGGTATAGACTACAGAGGTTCAGATTATACAGCATCTCTAACTTTAGGCAATCTAGACGTTGTCAATATGTCAGGTAAACACAAACTTTAATAGCTATGCAATCTAGACATACTCAATATGTCAGGTAAACACAAACTTTAATTGCTAGGCAATCTAGATGTAGTCAAACTGTCAGTTTAACATACACTTTATTAATTGAAGGCAATCTAGATACTCAATATGTCTGGTAAATGCATGTTGTATAGATTGAGACATTAGTCATTGAATATGTCCAGACAGTTTTTCACACTAAATTTTTGAAGAAGTATGACTATAGAAAGCTTCCTTTGAATCTAATGATTTTCATGTTAGTTGTTTAAGAGTTATCATATTGTTAACAATTTCCACATGTCTCAGGATAAATCAAGCATGTTTTCATCAGTCTTATACAAGTGTTGCACACTGTTTTATTCATTCTATAAGATGTATTAAACTCACACACAGATATATCATGCACCACTGGCACAACTGTTTATACTTTGTCTAAAGTATAAGGTTGATGGTGTTGCAGTATGGAAGTTGTGATTAGCATGAGGTGTTTGTCCCTATCATTCATAACCCTGAGTTTAATTGTCACTCAGTATGTCACTCAAGCATTTGGTATTTTGCCAATACATTTCTAAAGACTGAGGTGATATGATACCTCCCACAAGACAGCAAACCCAGTAATGAAATTTTACCAAAAATGCAAATTTCTTTAACAGGTATTTTAGTTACACAGTACTTGCAGAAAGTGACATCACGGTTATCAATAGGTGCTGAGTTAGTATGTCAGTATGGTCCTCAAGTCCCTGGAGGAGAATTCACAGCTTTATCTGTAGCCTCTAAACTTACTGGTAAGTAATTGCATAAGTGTATTCTTTATAAAGTGATCTATGTAATAAAAACATGTATGAGAGGTATAATTTTATTGGCTTAAAACTCATTATGTATTTTAAACCAAAAATACGTGTTTTGAAGATTCCTTGAGCAAAATGTTTTAATTTTCTATATGATGCTTTAAAAATTTTGAAATTTAGCAAGACATATTTTGCTACTTAGTTTAAAAGTTTACACAAAAGATTTTTTTCTAGTGATGAATTGCATGGTTGTTATCTTGATGAGTTGAAGAAATTGACATGCCTTCAAAATCAGTGAACTGCATCTTTACCTTTAATATCGGTGATGTTGACTCAATGAATGTTTATATTTGTGTTCAATATTTTTTTCTTGTAGACAGAAAATGCAAAACTTGAAATTGTAATGCATTTTGTTTGTATTTGTAGGTGATAAATGGACCTTATCTGGAAATATAAGTCCTTTAGTTGGTGGTGCTCATTTATGTTATCATCACAAAGTAACAGAAGAATTAGATGTAGGGGCTGAAATAGAGACTAGTCTAGCTCAAGGAGAGAGTGTGTGTAAGCTTGCTTATCAACTAGAGGTTCCAGAAGCTTCTATAACATTCAGAGGTATGTCAAATAATGATACACAGTGTGTATGTGTCAAATCATTTTAAGAACAAAACAGATTTAAGATAATAAATGATCTCTAAATTTTGATCTCAGCTGAGATTTGTATAAGAAATGTTGCAAAGTGAAATATGAATATGACATATATTTTCACTGTCAAGGATTGTTTTAATATCACACACAGCAACTTAATTTTAATATGTGACACAATCATTCACATACCAAGTTTGGTTAACCTTAGTTCTACAGCATCTTAGTTATGTGACACAATCATTCACATACCAAGTTTGGTTAACCTTACATGTAGTTCTACAGCATCTTAGTTATGTGACACAATCATTCACATACCAAGTTTGGTTAACCTTAGTTCTACAGCATCTTAGTTATGTTCAGTTCACCCAAAATTGGGTTTACCTCTCTCACAGAGGCGAAAGGTCACAATAAAACAGTATACAAACCTCAAACTGTTCAAGAGTCCGTATAAGTCTGTAAAATTTACCATGTGTGAATCTCGTACAGATGCAACTATTTTATTAAAAAACATGCTTAAGGCCAAAGATCTCAAACTTGCATAGTATTTGTACTAAATTTAAATCCGCTGTCCTGGATCAACAAAAATGCACATGCTTGGGTTATAGTCATGCTATGCAAACAGCTTAGTTTATTTTTGCCTCATGAATCCTATTTTGAAATATATATGAAGACATCTTTTTATTTTCTGTTTACAGGTAGCGTAGATACAAACTGGGGAATAGAAGCAACACTGGAAAGAAAATTATTACCGTTTCCATTCACATTTGCTTTAAGTGGAATGGCTAGTTTAGCTAACTTTCAAAAACCTCAATACCGATATGGTATAGGACTAATTATAGGATCATAGCTTACATTATATTTTACTAATTATGTACAAAATTGTGTGTTTATGAATTAGGTTGTGTGTATGTGTGATGAAGTATAGAGGTATATATATAAATTCTTAAGAATACTTCTGAATGTAGAATGTCAAACTGCAACTGGAATAACTGTCACTACAGAATTAGAGGGTAATGAAATGTACTTTCAGAAATGATATGCTAAATATGTTCTGTTCAGTCCTGTCTTATCAAGTTATTGAAGAGTTATTTCCCCTATATGCAGGCATTATTATAAAGAAGTCATCCAGCTATCAATATTGTGGGCATGAATACAGCAATATTTTAACATGTTATTACATTTATTAATTTTCTCATGCATTTAAATTCATGGAGATTATTTATTTAGTTCTTTTTTTTTCCATTATTCATCAAAATATGTGTGAACTTGTTTGACTGCAGTAGAAGTTGATGATATGCAACATAACACAGTGGCGGATCCAGAAATTTTCATAAGTGGGGGCCCACTGACTGACCTAAGAGGGGGCCTGTCCAGTCACGCTTCAGTGATTTCCTATATAAGCAACCAAATTTTTTCCCATAAAGGGGGGGGGGGCCTAAATCCGCCTATGTAACACATTTTTAATAAAGAAAGTTGAAGATGTAACTTTGCCTTACTGGACCCTATTTCATACACTTTCCCTGTAATTGGAGTTACTATTTTCACTCTTTGCCATTTTTAGGATAACTGCTGGGTACATTTATATCATTTTATGCAAGACTAAATCATTTGCATCAAATTTACAGTTTTACAGCAAAAGTTAGATTTTGGTCGAAAAATATCTGTTTAAAGATAACCTATCTTCTAATCAACTAATACATGAAGTACTGGTTATAAGGTATTCAAAGTATTGTCATAGTTTTAAAAAATAGTTATGTATGGCCTTAATGTTGTGATGTCATACAATGTTATGTCCATCTTGTTATCTGACCATCTGGCCATCAAGAATGCAATATATTCGTATAAAGTGTAGACAAATAAGACTTCTTGTCATGTATTGAAGCAATATAAGAATAAAGTTATGGGCCATAACCCCGTTTATAAAGACACATTTTTGTCAAAATTGCAGCCAACAGTTTATATAACATATTATAGCTTCTCTAACAAATAGTAGGCTCTGAGGATAATTATATCCTGAACCTAGTGTGATAATAGAATTTTTACAATTGTTTACTTTGTTTATTTGTATGTACATGCATTTGTAATTGTAACATTCATTCATAAAAAGCATCAATTTCTTACCCCAGCACAGTGCTATAAAAAATGTTATATATTTATTTCATTGAGCCAACAAGTTATTTCAGATGTGTTAGCCTAATAGAAATTAATGTTTTAATAAATAACCGAATCTATAAAAGGTGGGCATTTGAGTCATTTTTGTTAAGACATTTTATCTGTCAAGACTTTTCTCTGTATGATGTAGATGGCCAGTTAATATGATATATCTTTGACTGATGAATATCCATTATATTGCCACTGATGAAATAAAATTGAGAATGAAAACGGGGAAGATATCAAAGAGACTACCACATAACCAAAGAGCAGAAAACAGCCCAAGGCTACCAATGGGTCTTCAGCGCGGTGAGAAAATCCTGCAGGGTTTAGATTTATTGGGGGCAAAAGTGTGTTCATTTTGTAAAGAATAATATGATTACATCAAAACAATATTTGTTAAACGTATTTGCATTAACTTATAACTGCCTTTCATATGATTACTTCCTTACAATAATATCTAAACTTTGTCATCAACCGATATTTACCAACACTAATAGCAGCTAGATTTACACATATGTAAACAAAAATACTGCTGGTTATTTGCATACAAGAGTTGTCTCCTTGACAACTATTGAATATTATATTGTCATACAAACTTTATGAATGAGAGGATCTATATAAGTGAAACAGATTCTTCAGTCCAAATATTTCTTTAATTCTGAATTATTTTAGTTTGGTACTATGTCCATCCATGTAAAAAGACTTGCAAATTTGAAACATAAATTTTTATATGTGTAATTTTTGCTGGCACAGAAGTGTTCATAGTGTGATAAATGTATACTGAATAAATTTGTTATGTATCTGTGAAAGATTGTGTGCATGTGTGTAATTGTACACTAGTTGAAGTATAAGGCACACAATGCTGATGTTAAATGTATATAAATCTTTTATGAAATGTGTCTGTGTTTATATTACTTTTGCCTTTTGATTTTGATACCAATACTTCGAAGAAGTGATTATATTAAATTCACTTATTATCTTGTACCTATGCAGTAAAGAAAGAGTTAATATTTATTTTGGCTTCTTTATAATACACACTCTGATGAAGGATTTGGTATTTATTTTGCCTGTTGGTTTTAAAATACATTTATGGAAGGAGTTGGTATTAACTCTGATTATTTTGCCTTTTGTTTGTATGACCATACCCTGAAGGAGACCAACAGGCAACAATAATTCATCCACTTTGGAAACTTCAAAAATATACCCCTCCCCTTTTCAGAACATGGTTATGAAACATTAGGAAAAATGAATATTAATTCTTGTTTATCTCCACTATTTTTTAGTAATTTGTGCAGTAAATCAATTGCTATCAAAAATACCTTAAAAGTACTATGCTTTAAAATTTATATGGATGGTTTGACCTAGTAGCCTGATGGCCTGGACTGGTAGGTTAGGAGTTCAAATATGTGAATTATCAAGTTGAATATTCTGGTCAGCATGTGGTGTAGTGCAAAACAGGTTTTATATTTCTGATCACACTAAAAGAGAGACAAAAGATACCAGAGGGACAGTCAAACTCATAAATACACATAACACAACATAGAAAACTAAAGAATAAACAACACGAACCCCACCAAAAACTAGAGGTGAACTCAGGTGCTCCAGAAGGGTAAGCAGATCCTGCTCCACATGTGGCACCCGTCATGTTTCTTATGTGATAACAAATCCGGTAAATAGTCTAATAGGGTAGGTCATTCATGGAAGGAAAGGGGATGGTAGTTATGACTTAAAAAAGGAACATATCTGATATCATTTGTGAAATGGTTATGCCATAAGGGTCGACAAACTCGTGATGGCGTCCATAAAATTTACGAAGGGATGATTTCAACTTCACTATTTGGAACTCTTGGTTTAATAGCTTCCTTGTGAGCAGCAACCCTCGATCAAGATATGTTCGTGTCCTTAATTCGCAACTGGACGTTGAAATTTCTCCCCTGCTTTACTGATCATGATTGATTTTGTGTTGAAAGTCTTTAAAAGATAAATGTTTACTGTAAGATCATATAAACTTTATCAATTATCTATGTAAATGAGGTCAATGTCTGATGAACACTTAAGTCACAGAGATAGAAGTGTACATCTTATAATCATTGCATACACCAAATAAACTTTACATTTTGCTTATTGTATTAAAAAAAACTGTCCAAACCATGAAAATCAAGGCCGTAGGGCAGGTCTGTTTAAAGTGAGGCAATTCGCCGAGCGAGGCGAAAAATTTTTGGGCTTTTTTTTAGGGTGGTTCGGGTGTTTGACATGTACGGGAGAAGCTTTTTCCAGCATTACCATCTATAATAAAAAATAAAAAAATATAACAGAAATGCGTTTTTTTTTATTAACTAGCCTAGTAAGTAACAAATCAAGTTTCAATATTAAAGTTAATCTCTGTTGGTCAACTAAAACTTTCCTTTTCTCCTGTGACCTGTACTGCTTCAACACACGTTCTTGACTTATGTATATATATATATACGTGTGGTCTAGCGGGACGGCTGCAGTGCAGGCGATTTGGTGTCACGATATCACAGTAGCATGGGTTCGAATCCCGGCTAGGGAAGAACCAAAAAAATTTGCGAAAGCAAATTTACAGATCTAACATTGTTGGGTTGATGTTTAGACGAGTTATATATATATATATATATATATATGTATGTCCAACATCAAGTTATAAGCTTCTATAAGACGAGCATCAATAAGAATATATTTATTATACATAATCATTAACCATAAGAATAGGTACAGAGAAAAATAGACCAACATTGTTACTTAACCGGATTTTTGATGTTCCAATGTCACAAGTGATCACAAGTTATCTGTAAACATTCCGCTGGAAGACCTATCTGAACACATTATTCTGATGGAAGACCTTTACTTGGACACATTATTCTATCATTTTTTAAGTCATTGGTTTGACCTACCGGGTTCGAACCCACGACCTACCGCACTAGAATCAATGGAACACGCTTGCATACAACCAGACAATGCTGATCATAAACAGAAAAGGAAACACCAAAAAAATTATTTTCAAACAATACCAAAAATATATCATTCCTACTTTTACAAAAGATAAATAAAAATCAAGAATTGCCTTATACATTTTTAAGACTTCCATAGAAAAGGCGCTTCGTGATTTTGTTTAAATTAATTATGAATAATTATTATATTTTTGGCCAATGAATTATTTTACTGTAAAGATTAATAACTATAATCGATTTAAAAATAAACCAAGGAAAGTATTAAGCCAGCATATTTATAGGGGTGTTTTTATACTCATGAGTTACCTTTTTCATATTTTTTCTCTTTAAAATACCCATCTTCAACTAGTTTTGTAACGACATTAAGATTTGTTTCAATTTTTTTTATTTTGATTTGTATTCGGAACACTTATTTTTTTACCGTCATCGATTCGCTATGGTAAAAGCTGCAATCGCTGCTGCAGATTGAACATATTGGATGTAGTAGTGTGCTGGTAGATAATTTGAAACGCGAAACTTGCATATTGATAATGTAAAATCTATAATTAAAAAAAAATGACACTTTAAAAGTTTGGTCGTCGTTTCAAAAGTGAGGCATTTGCCTCATTTGCCTCCATTACGCTACGGCCCTGAAAATATAACATTGACCAATGAAATCATGAAAATGATCTCAATAGTTGGATGAACCCTGTCGGACAGACCTGTACCCCTTCCAAACATTCCATGCACCAAATTTAGATGACCAATTGATTAAAGTATCTGAGAAATAGATTTATCATTGAAAGACTATAGCTGACTTTAGGACCATACTAATAAGGTCAAGGTCAAATAAACCTGCTTTAATACTTCACATGAACACCATACAATCGTTTCATGCACCAACTATTATAGTTGACATAATGCTAAAATCGCCAAAGAAACAGACCTGACCTCGAAAACTTTACATTGACTAATGAACCATAAATATGAGTTGAAAGTCAGACAGGTCAGAGTTTGCCAGTGTGCCCATTACAATCATTCCATACACCAACTATAGTTAACATCTCATAGTATCTGAGACAAGGAAATATAACATTGTCAAATGAATCATGAAAATGAATTAACATTCAGACACTCTTGATGTGCACATTTCATACACCAAGTATAGTTAACATATTGCTTATAATATCTGAGAAGAGGGCATTGTCCAATGAACCATGAAAATAAGGTTACGGTCAGACAGAGATGTGCACATTGCAATTAATTCATACTCCAACTATAATTAACAAATTCCTTATTACATCTAAGAAATTGACATATAAACCATGAAAAGATAACATTTGCCAATAAACCATGAACACATGATTAAGAACAGATGAACCCTGCCAAATGTGTACACTTTACAATCATTCCGTACACTAAATATTGTTGACCTACTGCTTACAGTATCTGAAAAACTAACACAAGCTTGATCACAGTAATGCATGAAATGAGGTCGCGGTCAGATGTAGCTTTTCAAGGATCCTGTATACCAAATAAAGTTGTCTCATTGCTGAGCCTCCTTATGTGGTTTTCGTTGCAGAAAGCTCGGCATAGGGAAGGTGATCGTGCGACAACTGGGGCGTAAGCTAACTTATTAAAAGCTTTATATTTTAGAAGGCTTCATACTTTGTATATAGAAGTCCAGTGTCCTTGCCCTCATTTTCATGGTTCAGTGACTACTTGAAAAAAAAGTTGATATATTTTTGTTATGTTAATTTCTCTGTTTTGGTGGTCCAAGTCCATATCTCAGATACTATAAGCAATAGGTCTAGTATATTCGGTGTATGGAAGGACTGTAAGGTGTACATGTCCAACAGGCAGGTGTCATCTGACCTTGACCTCATTTTCATGGTTCAGTGGTTATAGTTAAGTTTTTGTGTTTTGGTCTGTGTTTCTTATACTGTATGCAATAGGTCTATTATATTTAGTGTATGGAATGATTGTAAGGTGTACATGTCTAGCTAACAGGTGTCATCTGACCTTGACCTCATTTTCATGGTTCAGTGGTGAAAGTTAAGTTTTTGAGTTTTGGTCTTTTTTTCGTATACATGTACTATATATGCAATAGGTCAACTATATTTGTTGTATGGAAGAATTGTTAGATCTACATGCCTGCCTGACATGGTTCGTCTGACCTTGACCTCATTTTCATTGTTCATTGGTCAATGTTTAGTTTTCTTGGTTAATGTTAATTTTATGTGACAGTTGTAATAAAGCTTTATATTTAGGACTATCAACATAATCAGGGGCGGGTCCAGGTAAGGGCGTAATGGGCGTACGCCCCCCCTTTAAAAAAAAAAAAAAAAAAAAAAAAAAACTATCGTTATAATCTGCTAGTATTGTATTGAATGATGGCAATTTATCATATTCATTAATTAAACACATACTCTGATTTCTTTTTATACTGATTCCCCAATTTGATGGGTCATCATCAACCGTAAAATTTCGTTTCTCGGAGTCCGGCGTGTTCGACTCTGCGATTAGTATCCATTGTTGTTGATGTGATAAAGAATTCGCAAATATGTCGATGTCAAAAATCCACGTAAAATGGTTCTTATGAATCCACTCTAGTAATTGAAAATGAGAGTCCGTCAGTATTTTTCTGTGTTCATTTTAGGTTTTGCGTCAAGGTACATGTATACTAGAAATATGTATATTTCCACATTAAAGCAATACTCAGAACGAAAGAACTTTATTCTTCAGTGTTTATTTGTCTTGTATCATGTGTGTCGTTCAACGAAACCCGAACTTAATCAAAAATAGAGGGATTACTTCATAATTTGATGCTAAATTGTTGAAATTCAGGAGCTTCTGAGCTTCCCCATGGACCCTCAACCGTAATCACGCCTCTCGTTCATAAAATCCTGGCCTAGGTATTGAAATGTTAAGTTACTCCTTATACCCTTGAGTTTGGAATTTCTCGTTATTGGTCTACTGCTGTTAAGATCCATCCAATCATTTAAATATACCATAGACAATTAATGGAGAAAACTCGGCATAAAAAATGTCACACCCTGACACTTTAACTATAAAATATACATGCTCCAAGTCAGGAACCGTTACATTAGTGCAATTCTCTATTATTTTATGTTTTTAAGCCAAAAAAGGTCCAAAAATTTTTTCGCCTCGCTTCGCTCGGCGAAATATTTTATTCTACGCCCCCCCTTTCAAATATCCTGGACACGCCCCTGATAATATCAATGATTTGTAAAGAAGGCGAGACATTCAGTTCAGCATGTGCACTCTTGTTTTGGTTAAGTTTGTTTCTTTGAAACTATAAGCAATAGGTCAACTATATTTAGTGTATTGAATGATTGTAAGGTGTATACATTTCTTGTTTAGTTTAAATGACCTTGACCTCATTTTCAGTTAGATAGTTGAAGTAAAGATGTATATTCGGATCATCAACTTGGTCTATTTAGGCTAATATCAAAATGATTAGTAAAGAAGGCGAGACATTTCAACTTGTGCACTCTGTTGATGATGATGTGTGGGTGTTTAGAGTCCGACTATCCTGTCTGGATATCGCGGACTGTATCTACCTATTCTATAGACTGGAGTCTGTCGGTCTTTTTGCCTTCATTTTACTCCGACTGCGTTGGTCTTGCTGGTACGGAGTATCAGGACGTGCTGCTTGTATGGCTGATTGTATTGCCTCTTTGGATTGTTCGTTGTAGACGGGCGATGTGTGCGGTGGTGTGCGCAGTAGGTCTGGGTGGTCGATGTCAAACCCATCTTCATAGTCGATCCTACTGCGCTTGCCTCTGTCATTGGTGGAGGTGTAATATACAAGGCGGTGGCAGGCCTTGTTGGGGTTGTAGGGACTGGTGACAATATCCCTATTGACTACAACCCCAACTAGTTCCCCTTTGTACTTAGTTGGTGTTAGTACGTGTCCAACTACGCTGTCTCTTGCCTCTGTTTGTGTGTTGGTAGTTTGTTGGACTTGCTCAGCATTTATCACGGCTGTTTTTGTTGCCTTCCACTGGTCAAAGCGCGTTGCGTCTCTTCTTCTCTGTTGATTGTGACTTGGCTGTTTTCATAGTGATTATTTGATTTCTGGTCATCTAGGACTGTATTTTTGATTATTTGATTTCTGGTCATCTAGGACTGTATTTTTGATTATTTGATTTCTGGTCATCTAGGACTGTATTTTTGATTATTTGATTTCTGGTCATCTAGGACTGTATTTTTGATTTTTTGATCATCTGGTCATCTAGGACTGTATTTTTGATTGTTTGATTTCTGGTCATCTAGGACTGTATTTTTGATTATTTGATTTCTGGTCATCTAGGACTGTATTTTTGATTATTTGATTTCTGGTCATCTAGGACTGTATTTTTGATTATTTGATTTCTGGTCATCTAGGACTGTATTTTTGACTATTTGATTTCTGGTCATCTAGGACTGTATTTTTGATTGTTTGATTTCTGGTCATCTAGGACTGTATTTTTGATTGTTTGATGTCTGGTCATCTAGGACTGTATTTTTGATTATCTGTATTTTTGATTGTTTGATTTCTGGTCATCTAGGACTGTATTTTTGATTGTTTGATGTCTGGTCATCTAGGACTGTATTTTTGATTATTTGATGTCTGGTCATCTAGGACTGTATTTTTGATTATTTGATTTCTGGTCATCTGGGACTGTATTTTTGATTATTTGATGTCTGGTCATCTAGGACTGTATTTTTGACTATTTGATCATCTGGTCATCTAGGACTGTATTTTTGATTATTTGATTTCAGGTCATCTAGGACTGTATTTTTGATTATTTGATTTCTGGTCATCTAGGACTGTATTTTTGATTATTTGATGTCTGGTCATGTAGGACTGTATTTTTGATTATTTGATTTCTGGTCATCTAGGACTGTATCTTTGATTATTTGTTTGATGGTCATCTAAGACTGTATTTTTGATTGTTTGATTTCTGGTCATCTAGGACTGTATTTTTGATTATTTGATTTCTGGTCATCTAGGACTGTATTTTTGATTATTTGATTTCAGGTCATCTAGGACTGTATTTTTGATTATTTGATGTTATTTGATTTCTGGTCATCTAGGACTGTATTTTTGATTATTTGATGTCTGGTCATCTAGGACTGTATTTTTGATTGTTTGATTTCTGGTCATCTAGGACTGTATTTTTGATTATTTGATGTCTGGTCATCGAGGACTGTATTTTTGATTATTTGATGTCTGGTCATCTAGGACTGTATTTTTGATTATTTGATTTCTGGTCATCTAGGACTGTATTTTTGATTATTTGATTTCTGGTCATCTAGGACTGTATTTTTGATTATTTGATTTCTGGTCATCTAGGACTGTATTTTTGACTATTTGATTTCTGGTCATCTAGGACTGTATTTTTGATTGTTTGATGTCTGGTCATCTAGGACTGTATTTTTGATTATCTGTATTTTTGATTGTTTGATTTCTGGTCATCTAGGACTGTATTTTTGATTGTTTGATGTCTGGTCATCTAGGACTGTATTTTTGATTATTTGATGTCTGGTCATCTAGGACTGTATTTTTGATTATTTGATGTCTGGTCATCTAGGACTGTATTTTAGATTATTTGATTTCTGGTCATCTAGGACTGTATTTTTGATTATTTGATGTCTGGTCATCTAGGACTGTATTTTTGATTGTTTGATGTCTGGTCATCTAGGACTGTATTTTTGATTATTTGATGTCTGGTCGTCTAGGACTGTATGTTTGATTGTTTGATGTCTGGTCGTCTAGGACTGTATTTTTGATTGTTTGATGTCTGGTCATCTAGGACTGTATTTTTGATTGTTTGATGTCTGGTCGTCTAGGACTGTATTTTTGATTATTTGATGTCTGGTCATCTAGGACTGTATTTTTGATTGTTTGATGTCTGGTCATCTAGGACTGTATTTTTGATTGTTTGATGTCTGGTCATCTAGGACTGTATTTTTGATTATTTGATGTCTGGTCATCTAGGACTGTTTTTTTGATTATTTGATGTCTGGTCATCTAGGACTGTATTTTTGATTGTTTGATGTCTGGTCATCTAGGACTGTATTTTTGATTGTTTGATTTCTGGTCGTCTAGGACTGTATTTTTGATTGTTTGATGTCTGGTCATCTAGGACTGTATTTTTGATTGTTTGATGTCTGGTCATCTAGGACTGTATTTTTGATTATTTGATTTCTGGTCATCTAGGACTGTATGTTTGATTATTTGATGTCCGGTCGTCTAGGACTGTATTTTTGATTATTTGATGTCTGGTCATCTAGGACTGTATTTTTGATTGTTTGATTTCTGGTCATCTAGGACTGTATTTTTGATTATTTGATGTCTGGTCATCTAGGACTGTATTTTTGATTATCTGTATTTTTGATTGTTTGATGTCTGGTCATCTAGGACTGTGTTTTTGATTATCTGTATTTTTGATTATTTGATGTCTGGTCATCTAGGACTGTATTTTTGATTATTTGATTTCTGGTCATCTAGGACTGTATTTTTGATTATTTGATGTCTGGTCATCTAGGACTGTATTTTTGATTGTTTGATTTCTGGTCATCTAGGACTGTATTTTTGATTATTTGATTTCTGGTCATCTAGGACTGTATTTTTGATTATTTGATGTCTGGTCATCTAGGACTATATTTTTGATTATTTGATTTCTGGTCATCTAGGACTGTATTTTTGACTATTTGATTTCTGGTCATCTAGGACTGTATTTTTGATTGTTTGATTTCTGGTCATCTAGGACTGTATTTTTGATTGTTTGATGTCTGGTCATCTAGGACTGTATTTTTGATTATCTGTATTTTTGATTGTTTGATTTCTGGTCATCTAGGACTGTATTTTTGATTGTTTGATGTCTGGTCATCTAGGACTGTATTTTTGATTATCTGTATTTTTGATTGTTTGATTTCTGGTCATCTAGAACTGTATTTTTGATTGTTTGATGTCTGGTCATCTAGGACTGTATTTTTGATTATTTGATGTCTGGTCATCTAGGACTGTATTTTTGATTATTTGATGTCTGGTCATCTAGGACTGTATTTTTGATTATTTGATGTCTGGTCATCTAGGACTGTATTTTTGATTATTTGATGTCTGGTCATGTAGGACTGTATTTTTGATTGTTTGATGTCTGGTCATCTAGGACTGTATTTTTGATTATTTGATGTCTGGTCATCTAGGACTGTATTTTTGATTGTTTGATGTCTGGTCGTCTAGGACTGTATTTTTGATTATTTGATGTCTGGTCATCTAGGACTGTATTTTTGATTGTTTGATGTCTGGTCATCTAGGACTGTATTTTTGATTATTTGATGTCTGGTCATCTAGGACTGTATTTTTGATTATTTGATGTCTGGTCATCTAGGACTGTATTTTTGATTGTTTGATTTCTGGTCATCTAGGACTGTATTTTTGATTGTTTGATTTCTGGTCGTCTAGGACTGTATATTTGATTGTTTGATGTCTGGTCATCTAGGACTGTATTTTTGATTGTTTGATGTCTTGTCATCTAGGACTGTATTTTTGATTATTTGATTTCTGGTCATCTAGGACTGTATTTTTGATTATTTGATGTCCGGTCGTCTAGGACTGTATTTTTGATTATTTGATTTCTGGTCATCTAGGACTGTATTTTTGATTGTTTGATTTCTGGTCATCTAGGACTGTATTTTTGATTATTTGATGTCTGGTCATCTAGGACTGTATTTTTGATTATTTGATTTCTGGTCATCTAGGACTGTATTTTTGATTGTTTGATTTCTGGTCATCTAGGACTGTATTTTTGATTATTTGATGTCTGGTCATCTAGGACTGTATTTTTGATTGTTTGATTTCTGGTCATCTAGGACTGTATTTTTGATTATTTGATGTCTGGTCATCTAGGACTGTATTTTTGATTATCTGTATTTTTGATTGTTTGATGTCTGGTCATCTAGGACTGTATTTTTGATTATCTGTATTTTTGATTATTTGATGTCTGGTCATCTAGGACTGTATTTTTGATTATTTGATTTCTGGTCATCTAGGACTGTATTTTTTATTATTTGATGTCTGGTCATCTAGGACTGTATTTTTGATTATCTGTATTTTTGATTATTTGATGTCTGGTCATCTAGGACTGTAATTTTGATTATCTGTATTTTTGATTATTTGATGTCTGGTCATCTAGGACTGTATTTTTGATTATTTGATTTCTGGTCATCTAGGACTGTATTTTTGATTATCTGTATTTTTGATTGTTTGATTTCTGGTCATCTAGGACTGTATTTTTGATTGTTTGATGTCTGGTCATCTAGGACTGTATTTTTGATTATCTGTATTTTTGATTGTTTGATTTCTGGTCATCTAGGACTGTATTTTTGATTGTTTGATGTCTGGTCATCTAGGACTGTATTTTTGATTATTTGATGTCTGGTCATCTAGGACTGTATTTTTGATTATTTGATGTCTGGTCATCTAGGACTGTATTTTTGATTATTTGATGTCTGGTCATCTAGGACTGTATTTTTGATTATTTGATGTCTGGTCATCTAGGACTGTATTTTTGATTGTTTGATGTCTGGTCATCTAGGACTGTATTTTTGATTATTTGATGTCTGGTCGTCTAGGACTGTATTTTTGATTGTTTGATGTTTGGTCGTCTAGGACTGTATTTTTGATTATTTGATGTCTGGTCATCTAGGACTGTATTTTTGATTGTTTGATGTCTGGTCATCTAGGACTGTATTTTTGATTATTTGATGTCTGGTCATCTAGGACTGTATTTTTGATTATTTGATGTCTGGTCATCTAGGACTGTATTTTTGATTGTTTGATTTCTGGTCATCTAGGACTGTATTTTTGATTGTTTGATTTCTGGTCGTCTAGGACTGTATATTTGATTGTTTGATGTCTGGTCATCTAGGACTGTATTTTTGATTGTTTGATGTCTTGTCATCTAGGACTGTATTTTTGATTATTTGATTTCTGGTCATCTAGGACTGTATTTTTGATTATTTGATGTCCGGTCGTCTAGGACTGTATTTTTGATTATTTGATGTCTGGTCATCTAGGACTCTATTTTTGATTATTTGATTTCTGGTCATCTAGGACTGTATTTTTGATTGTTTGATTTCTGGTCATCTAGGACTGTATTTTTGATTATTTGATGTCTGGTCATCTAGGACTGTATTTTTGATTGTTTGATTTCTGGTCATCTAGGACTGTATTTTTGATTATTTGATGTCTGGTCATCTAGGACTGTATTTTTGATTATCTGTATTTTTGATTGTTTGATGTCTGGTCATCTAGGACTGTATTTTTGATTATCTGTATTTTTGATTATTTGATGTCTGGTCATCTAGGACTGTATTTTTGATTATTTGATGTCCGGTCGTCTAGGACTGTATTTTTGATTATTTGATGTCTGGTCATCTAGGACTCTATTTTTGATTATTTGATTTCTGGTCATCTAGGACTGTATTTTTGATTGTTTGATTTCTGGTCATCTAGGACTGTATTTTTGATTATTTGATGTCTGGTCATCTAGGACTGTATTTTTGATTGTTTGATTTCTGGTCATCTAGGACTGTATTTTTGATTATTTGATGTCTGGTCATCTAGGACTGTATTTTTGATTATCTGTATTTTTGATTGTTTGATGTCTGGTCATCTAGGACTGTATTTTTGATTATCTGTATTTTTGATTATTTGATGTCTGGTCATCTAGGACTGTATTTTTGATTATTTGATGTCTGGTCATCTAGGACTGTATTTTTGATTGTTTGATGTCTGGTCGTCTAGGACTGTATTTTTGATTATTTGATGTCTGGTCGTCTAGGACTGTATTTTTGATTATTTGATGTCCGGTCGTCTAGGACTGTATTTTTGATTATTTGATGTCTGGTCATCTAGGACTGTATTTTTGATTGTTTGATGTCTGGTCATCTAGGACTGTATTTTTGATTGTTTGATGTCTGGTCATCTAGGACTGTATTTTTGATTATCTGTATTTTTGATTATTTGATGTCTGGTCGTCTAGGACTGTATTTTTGATTGTTTGATGTCTGGTCATTTAGGACTGTATTTTTGATTATTTGATTTCTGGTCATCTAGGACTGTATTTTTGATTATCTTGTTTGAAAAATATATAACTAATGATTATGTGATTATATTGGAAAGATATTTGTCACGGATTATGTGTATACTCTTACACCCCCACGAGGTCCTCGTTACTCATAATAGATCATAATATGTGCTAAATTCATATAGTTTTTAAGCAGTCGCTGTACCATGAAAGTGAGGTCAAGAACAATGGAAAAAACTGAAACCCCAATGATACAGCGTAATGGTGTAATGACATTGTCCATCTAAACATCCTCCCTCAAATTATCGAAACTACCAGATTCTACGGAAGAAAAGAATCAAGAAATCACGTGACTCCATTATTATTTTGTATGATTAAAACGGAAATGTGATTAACATAATACACATTAAAATCCTAGAACAGGTTTTTCCTATCTTTTATGGTAGTAATCTATACAAAACACTATAAAGTCATCATTCATCTTAAAAGCTAACACAACCTTTAAACAGACTTATTCACAAGTGATATTGTTACGATACTGTTAAGTCCTATGATTAGAATTAGCATTTTTTTTTATCAATATTGTTTCATTCATGGATTCATTGTATTCACAAGGGACATTGTTACTATACTGTTGTCAAGTCATTAGAATTAGCTTCTTTTTTTTTTTATCAATATTGTTTCATTGATGGTGTCTTTATATCATAGAAGATATTGTGGTGGATTTTCCTATGGTGAAGTCTTTTGATCAGTCGGCTCAGGAGCGCATTAAATTTGCGCAAATTTTTAAAAAATCCAATCTTTCATTTGCGCCACAAGGTTATATTTGATTTACGCAAAAAAAAAAAAAAAAAAAAAATACATTTGCGCCATTTTACAGGTTACATATAATGGAAAAATTAAATATTCATTGCTTCATTGTATATAAGATTTTTTGTTTAAAGTAATCCTCCTATGTAGCTATAAGAAAGTCCATACTTAATTTTTAATGTAAAACTGAGCGTCACTTAGGCTTGAAATTATATTTTGGGTGGACATGTTTTAGGTGTCAAGATGGACAATGTCAATACTGAGTTAGTTTCTGTAAGTTTTCTCAGAATTGGATTTTTTCATGTTTTTCATGTTGGAGCCGTTTACAGCCGAATTGAATGGAATGGGGTCATGCCAAGAAATTGCCTCCGTTGAAATTCTGCAAACACCCCATAGAGCAAATTACATGGATGATTAATGTTGACCATTTGGTATATGGCCGTGTTCTAAGCGACACGTACATGAAGGTCATACATTAATTTCTTGAATGAAATCAAATCTGTAGCTACTAATGATCGACTGCCGTAGGGGGTCGACCGTAATTTTTAGCGAGGATTTCTTGGCATGTTTTGGAGGCTTTACGTTTGTCTATGATGGCGTTCATTCACTTCATTTGAACTTTGGTGGATACCGAGTTGACTAATTGCCGGCAATCATACCACATCTCCTTATGTCTGTAATTATTCATAACCCCATGTTCAGGTTATCTAGGGTAAATGAGTATACCCGAGCCGTTGCTAACAAGTCCTAGGTTAGACAAAACTTCTGGTTGGTGATTGATACTTTAGTCTAGCAGATCATAATTTAAACATGCTTTTAGTAACTTCGAATACCAGAAGTCGTATGTCGATGCTTTGTTTCCTTTGTTTTTATGTTAGCTTTTTCTGTGTCTCGTATACCGATCTTTGAGTTCAGTCAATTGTTACAGATTTTTACAGATGTACTTATGTTACACCACTGTCCCAGGTTATGTGGTAGTTCAGCGCACACAAACATATTAAACCCGCGACATTCTTTGAGTGCCTGCACCCAGACAGGAGCTTGTAGTTAAGTGGTTTTTGTGGTTTTATGTCTGTCATATCATTTTTTCGTACATTTGTTTTACCATAAATTAAGCCGTTGGTTTTCTCGTTTGTAATAGAAATTCGTGAGAGGAACTATATATATATATATATACAGTATAGACTTGATAAGATATATTGTGAAACAATTATATATATTAAGACTTTTATTTCAATACAATTACATAAGTGGTTACAAAACTATCAAAATATGTACAAAACTAGATTCTAGTATACATGTATTATATATTATACCACTACATAATGCCATGACTGAGCTTCAACATGTGAAAATCAGGACACAACATTGAACATCAAAACAAATTAAATTAAGCCTACTTCATTAAACAAATTTTCTCAGAGTTAAGACTTATTAAAAGATGGTTAAATATAGTTTAACATAATTTTAAAACCATATACTAATAAGCTATAGTAAATTAGCATCTACAGTGGTCGTATCTAAACCTACCTGCAAAGGTTATGCATTGTAAGCTATTCAATTCAACTAGAAAGTACACTCATTTGTTATCATATTGCATGTATTAGTAGTATAGAGATGTATACATGTGCAGAGCTTTTTTGTGTCTCGTATACCGATCTTTGAGTTCAGTCAATTGTTACAGATTTTTACAGATGTACTTATGTTACACCACTGTCCCAGGTTATGTGGTAGTTCAGCGCACACAAACATATTAAACCCGCGACATTCTTTGAGTGCCTGCACCCAGACAGGAGCTTGTAGTTAAGTGTTTTTTGTGGTTTTATGTCTGTCATATCATTTTTTCGTACATTCGTTTTACCATAAATTAAGCCGTTGGTTTTCTCGTTTGTAATAGAAATTCGTAAGAGGAACTACAGTATAGACTTGATAAGATATATTGTGAAACAATTATATATATTAAGACTTTTATTTCAATACAATTACATAAGTGGTTACAAAACTATCAAAATATGTACAAAACTAGATTCTAGTATACATGTATTATATATTATACCACTACATAATGCCATGACTGAGCTTCAACATGTGAAAATCAGGACACAACATTGAATATCAAAACAAATTAAATTAAGCCTACTTCATTAAACAAATTTTCTCAGAGTTAAGACTTATTAAAAGATGGTTAAATATAGTTTAACATAATTTTAAAACCATATACTAATAAGCTATAGTAAATTAGCATCTACAGTGGTCGTATCTAAACCTACCTGCAAAGGTTATGCATTGTAAGCTATTCAATTCAACTAGAAAGTACACTCATTTGTTATCATATTGCATGTATTAGTAGTATAGAGAAGTATACATGTGCAGAGATGATTTATTATTAGTAGTATAGAGAAGTATACATGTGCAGAGATGATTTATTATTAGTAGTATAGAGATGTATACATGTGCAGAGATGATTTATTAAACAAATGTATACATCTGTATTCTCTTTTTCAGTATGATTTATCTGAGTTTGAATATTTTTAATTGTTACTTAGCAATAATGACTAAGATATATAAATGTAAAATATATATTGAGTTTGATTGTAAAAAAGATGTTCGACTTGAATCTGTCTTTAATACAAAACGTATAACAGCCACAACTAGTATTTACTTACAAAAAAAGGAATATGATTGCAAATGAAAAAAAAATCATTCAAGAGACTAAAGGAGGTACAGATTATTTAAAAAGAAAGAAAAAGGGACATTCAAACTCATAAGTCGTGAATAAACTGACAACGTCATGACAAAAACGATATAGACAGACGAACAACAGTACACAAATCACAACACAGAAAACTAATAAATACTAAACAACGCGAATCTCACAAAAAACTCAGGTCTCATGTGTTTCGGAAGAGTACGCAGATACTGCTCCTTAAATATCAATTATGAGCCACTGTTAGTAATGAGTGAGTAGCTTGTGTTGCCTATATCAATTATGGGACACTGTTAGTAATGAGTGAGTAGCTTGTGTTGCCTATATCAATTATGGGACACTGTTAGTAATGAGTGAGTAGCTTGTGTTGCTGAACCATGGTACTCAAGATTTCATAGATTTGACAAAAAATTGTGTGCATATATATGTCACTGCAAAGATGTATAGAAGATTTATTTCAGGATAAGTATTTACAAAAACACGCATAATTAAATGAATTCATAAAGAGGTTGATATATTACAACCTTGAAGCTTTTTTAACCATTCATTATAAAAATTATATATCTCCTAGTTATTTATTTACAAATCCGTCTTCTTAGTTCATATGTTTATTTAGTAACGAGGTATTTGTCGTTAAAGTTGCTGGAAAGGGGTAAAGCTGCACTTTTTTTTTAATAAATCGGCAATAGTCAATTCCCAATAAGATTAATTTATGTTTATCTTGATTTCGAGAGTGAAAGTGTTTGGTAAAAAGTAATTGCATTCCACTAGTGTTCATTATCGTCTTCCTCTGAATCCGATCTATAACAATAGCATTCTGTACACTGCAAACACGGCGATAAGTAATCCAAGGTATACTCTGGGTATGACTGTACTGTTACACAACTCACCGACACAGTCACAGACCTCTCCGTCCCGACGCATATCTCTACATCCTGGTAACACGGATTCCACACACTCTCGTACCACGAAACGTCCTAAAAACAAAGTTTACATTTTTATTTCTTATTGACAAGGGAACTATAACATTGAATGTGTTTGTATAATATTTCTTATTTTGAATAGTGTCTTCGGGGATTTTTAACATTTTCGAATACGACCATTGAGCACAAGTTTTTTTTTAGTATTCATTTGAATGCCATGCATATGTTACAGCCATTTTCTTCATTCAGCATTTGTAACATTTATTATAGAATGCCTTAACTTGAGAGGCATTATGTAAAATGACTAAAAATATCTAGTCATTTTGTAGTATATCTTAAATTAAAAAAAAAGTTAATATAATTTGTAGAAAATGCATATCATTGAGATACATATGACAAAAAAAAACCATCAATATCTTTGTCAATATAATATAATTGCATGCGACAGTCATACAAGTGAGAGGTTAGGCTAGCTGGTTTTATCCTCCATTTTTTATATAAGAAAATATCTGTTCCATTGGCAACTCAGGAATGTGACAGTTATTTTTCATTCGATTGATGTGTATTAGCTTTTGATTTTGCCATTTGACAAGATACTTTCCTCTTTGAATTTTTCTTTGAGTTCGGAATTTTTGTTATTTTAATTTTTTCTCAATACTTTCAATCACTCATTTGATGTCAACATCTGATGCTATAGAATATTTTCCGGCACTTTTTTTTTTTTTTCATTTTTTTTTTTCAGCATTAAAAATGCCTGAACCTTGCAGGAATTTTGGAAAATGTCTAAAGTTTTCAGGCATTTTGCAAAATGCGTAAATTTAGAAGATATCTGTCCCATAGTACGATATGATATAAAGCTTTGTTTAAAAACACTCTGTCACATTCACATGTGAAACAAGAGGTCAACATATGCAAAATACAGTCACATTTATACCCGGAGATCATAGTGGAAAGAAATAAAGTAAATCTAAAATAAAATATATAAATAATTACTACAAAATTACTACACTATAAAACTTTAAATTTGACATGAATAAAGACACATTTTAGTACCTTTATATTATACAGTGACTGTAATCCTTTCATTGTTGCTGTGCTGGGATATTTTACATAGTACTCTGGAATGTGCACCAATTGGTACAAAAGCTGGTTTAATATATAATCAATATATGATATAACTCTGTTATTTTCCAGCTGATTCTTTTGGGACAACAACAATGATATTTATACTTTTTTTCGTAGACTTGGTTACCGAAAAAGTTGATTTCAAATCTATAATCAATATACTGCATGTGACCGTGCCGGCACCACTGCGGGTGCCATTAGACACACACCGTCACGATTGCCAGTAAAAATAGCAGATCACAACCAGCGTCTACAGATATAGAAATATATGGTATGATACAACTCTCCACCGATGACTATTTTGTTTTTACGTTATTAAAACCCTCAATGGACATAATTAGTACCTGCATAGTCCTCCACTGTGGTTTTCCTGCAGACCTGACTTTCCTTGCAGTCTGTTATCAACTTTTTGTTTTCAGCTTGGACTTTAGTATATCCAAATGTTTCTCCACATTGACCATCTACTCGTGAGTCACAGGTGTAACATTTCAACATTTTACCTACAATTATATACCATTTATTATAGTCAATGAATGTGTCTGATTGAACTTTGGATTTTTTTTACTCTGAATAGCATTTACTTACAAAATAATATCATGTATATGCCATATATAACTGTATCAAAATTCCCACTTCTTCACGAAATTAACCTGAGCGATGACAAACACGACGGGTGTTATTACTGGAACAAGAACTATCCATCATTCTGCATGGTCAGAAAAGAAGCGTTCAGTCCGATGGCTCGATATCTGTATCTGTAAGTAATCTTCACCTAGTCCTGTTATATGCTAGTCAAGCAAACCTTGCAACGACTCTGTGATGAATTCTTATGTGGCCTATTCCAATGCTTAGTTTCTATAACTATCCAACATTAACAGAGACCTTTCAAATGTCTAGTCTTTCAACCTTTATTGTTTATTTGTTCTCGTCCTGAACATGCATGGCATATTTGTCATTGGACGCCACGGTAAAGCGAACAGCAATCAATCCTGTTCTTATAACCTTCCTGGTCTCTTTTAAACAATCACGGTCACCATATACTTATTAAAAGAACCACTGGTTTGTACTGGATCGACAACACCAACAAACAAACATAGTATTCCGTCTCTAAGCCTACGACTCATTGCTCTTCAGACTCCTAAATGCCACGTGGTTAGCAGATAGGCAGACAATACCAATATTAAAGTCTTTGATTTGACCGAGGTGGGGATTAAACCTACCTCCCAAACTCGAGGCGAGTAAACTACCATGCATGCACGACACAACTGAGGCAGTTCCCTACTAAACAGGAGAAAAGCCTTAAAAGTGTTAGATACAATTCTTTGTAAAACGATCGTACTGATACCTTCACTTCCACCGCTAACAATACTGATGTAGTATATTCTATAGAATAACCTATAAATAAAAAAGTTAATGATCGAGGCAACTATCAAATGAAGAAGATACTCGCAACTATATATAGATCTCTGTACGACATACAACAATAGACTGAAAGCCAATGCGAGAGTTATATAAAGGCCCCGACTTAACAAATGTTATGCAGTTCAAAAGAGAAAACTAACAGCCTGGTAAACATACAAAAACATTTACGAAAAAAAAATATGATACGCTACAACAACCATCCATTGAATTACATGCTCCTGACTTGAGACCAAACCTGAATTGATACATTGTTGGGCCTAAATACCAATTTACACCAGTTGCTTCCAAAGCCGACATATCTGATATGATATATACATAGTCTTTAGAGTTAGAAAAAATAAGGTCAAAATATCAATACAGAAATCGATGCCGAAGATAACAGGTTCGAGATTATATACTGTCCTAGAATGACCTCTACTGAAATACCAATACAGAAGTTACATTCACAAATACGACTTACGCTTAGGAAACAAAATGATATCGATTCATTAGCATTCAATTTGTTATTTTCAAGCCCTCACCAACAAATAAAATACATATAGTAAACTTACCTTCAACAATATTCGCTAGGAAAATTATAACAAATGCAAATTGTGTAATCTCCATCTTAAGTTGAATCCTTTTAGATATCCAATAAAACAATGTCTAACACATATAGATGTAAACTTGATCCGATCAATCGATACCCAATGCTCTGACACTGATGGATAGGTTCTAGGATGCTTATGAAGTTCCGAACAGTATTCAATGCAATTAATTTTCAATCAATTAATTTACTGCGAATCAGCCATACGTATCTTTATTTTTTTATAAACACTGTTTACTGAATAGACTATTATTATGAATTTATCTCTCTTATCAAAAGTGCCCCTCAGTGAAGACACCTAATAACTTAACCAACAAACATATCGAGGTCGACTATAACGGGATACTTTATCAATGACAACCAAGGACTTTTAACAGTTTTGTCAACGCAAAAATAAGATGGAAATTTGAGAAAGTTGTGTAACATATTGTTTAAATTTAACTTTGTTTGTACAAGGACAGGTCGTGTACAAGGACAAGTCGTTCATTCCTACTAATATATTCATGGTTCGATTTTAACATTATGGTTAAATAGCGGTGTTTCCCTTAAACTTTGTTAATCATTTAAAAAAAAAATCATAATTTGTAAAACCGCATCATTGTATAATGATTATGATGTTGATATACAACCAAAAATTATTAAAACAACAACCTCAAAACTATAACGAGTAAATATTTCTCCAACTGCAGATATCGAATTCGAAATATTCCATTACAGAAGTTATAAGCATCAAAAGAGCTAAAATCAATTTGTAAAGGAAAAGAAATCTAAAATTGAACAGAGTTAGAACAATCAAATCTCTAGCGTCCTTACAAAGTAGGGTTTATAGACGGTCAGTCAGTCAAAAATAGTCACTGACTTGTTAGGCTAACACATGCTTAAATACGTCCATTTTTCTTGAATTCAGGACATTATTTGTAAATCGAATCTACCATGATAAAACAAATGTGTCTTTTTATAAAAACATTGTTTTTCTCTCCCGCCATTGGAAAAACTGGCCACAGGCACTTGTCTCAGAATTTTTTCCCCTATATACCTTAATGGCACTTGTCTCAGAATTTTTTTCCCTATATACCTTAATGGCACTTGTCTCAGAATTTTTTTCCCTATATACCTCTAGGGAAAGCAGCAGAGCGTTCATCTTGCTGGTTATGGCATCGCCGAGATGATCTGAGCTGGAAGCCGAGTGCTGATGAGTAGAGGTTTGGCCACCTCTACTGACCCGCCAACCAGAGGATGTAATGGTACAGGGTCGAAACATCTGGTGAAGGTTGGAACCATCTGAAGACATCAAAGCACCGACAGAGAGCGACAGAGATTCAGATATGAAGGAAGATGAGCAGTCAAGAGAATATGACAGCAGAAAAGCAGAATACCACCATCTGTAAGTAATAATCATGTTATAAAGGTATATAGGATTTTTTTTTGTTATAAAGGTATATAGGAATTTTTTTTTCTGAGACGAAGTGCCTGTGTAACTGGCGACGAAAATAAAACCCTCCTAAATTGAACCCTGCAATGTTTCGCACGTATTTTTTTATGTTATTTGGTTTGGTGTTGATGGCAAATATATGGTAGTCTCTATCGATTTTCACGATAAATGTTTTTCAAGTAAACTTTAAGAAATGAAAAAAAACCTGAGACAAGTGCCTGTGTAACTGGCGACGAAAATAAAACCCTCCTAAATTGAACCCTGCAATGTTTCGCACGTTCTCCACAAGTTTATTTTATGTTATACCCAACTGCGGCCAAGCTTCGCGATAGGTCGTGCGACATAATCAGACAAACAAACTTTATTAGATCAACTCTCTAAGGAACGATCGTTTTCATTGGTCAATTCAAACCTTCGACCTCACACCTGCAAAAATAGAACACACGTACTTAACGTTGAATGGACTGATTAATATTCACGTAGCTGGTCAAGGTCGTCTAAAGCTTCTATCGTCGTATTCGCATACATGATTCTAATCACAATTCTAGCTTAATGTGCATGTGAAATTCATTTGTGTTATAATTTTCTGCAATTAATTGGTAGTAAAGTTTAAACTTTAAAATCTTAACAGTTAAAATATTCAATTTAAATATCTCCTCTAAATCAAGGGACGACATCAAAAGTTTAATGTAGGATAAAAAAAAACTCAATTCACATATTTTTTTTCATTGACACAATGCTTATCCTGCCTTCTCTTTTACTCAATGGACTCGATGAATTAACGTTGTACTTGAAAAATGAAACTGTATACTTTACTACAAACAC
Organism: Mytilus edulis; assembly: GCF_963676685.1. Classification (NCBI taxonomy): domain Eukaryota; kingdom Metazoa; phylum Mollusca; class Bivalvia; order Mytilida; family Mytilidae; genus Mytilus; species Mytilus edulis. The sequence continues at coordinate 6,463,801 of NC_092348.1, forward strand.
TTTTCATATTGTTTGCCAAGTTTCAGATATTCTTCATAAAATAGTGATTTTTTTTCTGATTCCATTAACTTGAAGGAAAAAAATAAATTCCGAAATTGTAAGCAAATTCATAACATGTAACACGCTTTGTTAAGAAAAAGTGGAGATGGCCAATCATGGCACAGCGGATAATTAAATGAAGTTTATAAAAACGATATAATTCATGAGGTTTTGCTATTCTCGGTTGAAAAAACGAACGTAAATTAAATATTGTAAATATTGACCGTTGGTTTTCCCGTTTGAATGGTTTTTACACTAGTAATTTTGGGCCCTTTATAGTTTGTTGTTCAGTGTGAGCCAAAGCTCCGTATTGAAGGCCTTACATTGACCTATAATGGTTTACTTTTATAAATTGTTATTTGGATGGAGAGTTGTCTTATTGGCACTCACACCACATCTTCCTATATCTATGTAAATAGAAACAAACAATGTCTGTATTCATTAAATCATTTAAATGTATTTATAAAAAGGTGAGTTTCATCTTGTACATACATTTAGTCATCTTTAATTTCTTGATATTTTTTTATCAGTTTATCATACACGTTTCGTTTTGTATTTTATTTCAAATACGAATACATACTACATTTACTTTAGCGGATTGTTCAACAATGTTATGCAACTCTATTGTTACAGTATAAATTTAAAAAATAAATATTCACCCATTCATAATCGAAAACAGTACATTTATATGTAATAAAGAAGATGTGGTATGATTGCCAATGCCACAACTTTCCACAAGAAACCACAATGACACAGAAATTAACAACTAAAGGTCACCGTACGGCTTTCAATAATGAGCAAAGCCCATACCGCATAGTCAGCTATAAAAGGGCCCGAAATGACAATGTAAAAACAATTCAAACGGGAGTTGTTCCTTATAAACAACGACATTTCTCACAAGTATTAATATTTATTTAGTTCAAAACATGCGAAAGAAATAATCTTCAGTGAATTCTTTCAGGTGCACAAATGATACGATTAGTTATTTTGTTTCTATCCTTGGGGAACAACTTCCTCCTTTTATGGTAGCTACTGTGTGTATGTTTAAGCATGAAAATAATAAAGGAGGAATGTCAGTGCAACCCATCATAAATTATTGTAAAGCAGGATCAGTATTATGAAATACTTTATAAGTGACTACGACATTGTAAGGATTATAACCTATCGTAGGTATGAAAGAAATTAAAAGTGGTTCATTTATTCATCCGTATAAAAGCGGCACATGTATTTTGTTTTATCCTTACTATTTCTCATCATGTCGGGTACAAGATAATTGAGATGCTGCATGCATAAAGAACTTAGAATATCAGTATACTTTTTCGACCCCACTATTTGAAGTAAGCAAAACATTTATTTAAATCTTTTGGCCAAAGGTTTGTAAACTATACAAATCATTGTTTTTACGTTCGTAGTAACATAGTAAATTCCATTGTCGGTCACCTGTGTCAATTCACGTGCACACTGACTAGACTGACTACATTGCTGTTGTATTTAAATCTTTCGGCCAATGAAATGAGACGTTACAAGTTGTTTGTTTATGATACGCCAGAATGTTATCAATGAACTATCAAATGCTAAACTTCACTGCATATCACTGTATTTGGTTTGGTGTTGATGGCAAATATATGGTAGTCTCTATCGATTTTCATGATGAATGTTTTTCAAGTAAACTTTAAGAAATGAAAAAAAAACTAACTATTAAAACTTTTGTGCGCTCGACACGTGCAGTATCTATCTATTTAATAAACAGCATGCATATCATTCACCAGGTTCACTTGAGGTAGAACATTTTGAAATTCAAAGAGATAAACGTGTGATATGGTGCTTTCAGTCCAGCATTTGCTTTTTGTCCGACACTTTTGCTCTTTGTCCGTTGCTTTTGGTCCGTTTTGCTATTTGTCCGTTAATTTTGCTTTTCGTCCGACACTTTTGCTTTTTGTCCGTTGCTAAAAACCAAATGTCGGACAAAGAGCACCGTATCAAACGTATGATAGATTATTATTACTTACAGATGGTGGTATTCTGCTTTTCTGCTGTCATATTCTCTTAACTGCTCATCTTCCTTCATATCTGAATCTCTGTCGCTCTCTGTCGGTGCTTTGATGACTTCAGATGGTTCCAACTTTCACTAGATGTTTCGACCCTGTACCGTTATATCCTCCGGTTGGCAGGTCATTAGAGGTGGCCAAACCTCTACTCATCAGCACGCGGCTTTCAGCTCAGATCAACTCGGCGTATCTTTCTGGTGCATCTCCTTGCTGTCTTACTGTTGTCTTCCTTGCCTTACCGACTATTCTCTTTGCCTGTAGCATCCTCTATACTGACTGTGCAGGAAAACCTCTGCAGCCTACTTCTACTGGGAACAGCCATGCTTTCCAACCTGTCTCTCTACATATCGTCATCATCTCTGTGTACTTTTCCTTCTTTTGCTGGTATGCATCTTCACATTTCTCTTCCCAAGGAACTGTCAGTTTTATCGCAACTATCATCTTTGACGAGTGTGACCAAACTACAATGTCTGGGCGTAGGGTTGTCTGTACGCATTCTGGAAACACAAGCTTCTTGCCAATGTAAGCCCTCATGTTCCATTTACTGCCATGGTTCAAAATGAAGTGCTGATGTGACTTCATTGCATGTCCAGTATCTCCCTCTCTAACGAATCTGATCTGCTTTGCCTCGGTTTTTGATGGTGTCTTCATTTTCTCTCAATATCAAGGATCTCTGCCAGATGTTTTAGGACCTGGTCGTGCCGCCATCGATATATTCATTGTGTCAGAGCAACCTGAAAGAATATGTGCTATATTGCCTCTTTCACCACATAAAATGCAGCTTGGTTCTTTTATCAGTCCCCACTGATGTAAGTTTGAAGGAGAAGGAAGTGTATCAGTACAGGTGTTGCCCACTATGTATTTGTGATGAAGAATACTTTCTGCTTGATCTACTGCAGTTCTCGCGGACCATTTCCCCCCAGTACGAGTCTGAATTCCAGCCTTACTGATCTTGCTATCCTTTGAGTCTCTGAGAGTCATAACAAGTCTGCCCTTTGGTACCTTGCATTCCTCCAAAGTTGATGTTAAAGGTAACTGGAGTTGTGATTAAAAGAACTATGGCTGTAAAACTTGATAGTACTCCTATCCATCTTCTTGGGTGACTGTTTATCTTTCTATCTATGGCTTCGACTGTTGTTGCTGTCATTTCATCATAGATCATGAGAAGCCATGACAGTCTTGGTAACAGACCATGCATGTTGGTATATCCAAGCCTTAAACTTCCCAGGCAATCCACTCTTGTCTACCTTCTAAAGCCATTCTGCAATCTGAGTTTGTACTGTCTTCACACTGGTATTGTCTTTAAGGGTATCATCAAACCATTTTCCAAGGCACTTTATAGGGTTATCTATAAATTTACTGTTTATAATTTTTTGAATTTTTTGAAAAACTAAGGCTTTTCTACCTCAGGCATAGATTAACTTAGCTGTATTTGGCAAAACTTTTAGGAATTTTGGTCCTCAATGCTCTTCAACTTCGTACTTTATTTGGCCTTTTTAACTTTTTTGGATTCGAGCGTCACTGATGAGTCTTTTGTAGACGAAACGCGCGTCGGCGTATATACTAAATTTAGTCCTGGTATCTATGATGAGTTTATCTACTAGTGTTGGTATTTCGTCCCATTGGATCTTAAGCTGGTAGTTCGTTTTTATCTGACCCTTTCTCAGTATCATTGATCGAGACTTCCTTGGCTTTAATTTCATTCTGGCCAAAGTGACTAACTCTTCCAGTGCTAACCTTATCCATCTTGTTTGAATATGGGATGACGTTGTTACTGTAAAGGCATCCATGAACCCTCTTGTTGCTGGTAGAAAAATCCATAAATCTGTCTTTGGACCTCTTGTTTCTCTTTCTGCTACCTTCATGATGATATTCATACTCATAATGCATATTCTAATGCAACAACGTTTGTAACATTCATTTTGATTGGATAACGTCACTTATTTACATGGCATCAATTGGCAATTGATGCTATGGGACGTACGCGCAAGCGCAGACAGCATATGACAGATTTTAACATGTTTTAACGTTGTTTTCTGCCAGTTTCATTAGAATGGAGATAACAATATTGTATTTTAAGCTCAGATGGCATCAATTGGGGATTTGATGGTCGCAAATACCCGTTTACTGTCTCCGCTAACACGTCGCCAGTAAACTTGATTTGCGACCATCAAACCCCCCAATTGATGGCGTCGGAGCTCAAAATACAATACAGTTATCTCCTAAGTATCGGTGAGATGGCACAACCCGTAACTATTCAGTCCTTGCTCTAACTTCCGCCATGCTGTTGTCTTGTTATCTAGAGTAAATCGCAGCTGTGTTCCACCAAAATAATTTTGGACTATCTTCTTGATGTGATCTGTAATGTGGTAGTTATCCATTGCCATCTCTATCAATTTGTGTGGTACTGATCCATATCAGAGACATATATACATATATATTTATGTCTCTGTCCATTTGCATTTGCCAGGGTTATAACCATACTACTTCCAAATTCTTCTTTCCAGTCATGCATGAGATGGCTATTAGCCTAAGAACACTTGTATGTTCTACACATCCTGAAAAACCTTCAATGGCTCCATTCTGCAAAGATGTATCGATTTAGCTGTTCTCTACCATATATTTTATATATATAAAGGGAGGTAACACCACTACTAACCGTGTATGAAATAAGCCCCGCCTCCCTACTAACCTTGTATGAAATATACAAGGTCTCCACGCGGACGCTTCTAACCAATCATATTCCTGGAAATATATAGGAGGTAAGATAATTATAAATACATGGAGTAAAATCAAATGTAGGACAAACTCATCATAGATATTGTACGTCAGCCACACGTTTCGTCTTACTAATGACAACAGTAGAATACCGCTGTTAAGTAGTAAAAAACGATCAAGGGAAAACAAATCCGTTGACAAACCAAAACCGAGAGAAATGCATCAGCTATATTTCTACTTCCCGCTACATAGATGACGTTCACTAAATAATTCAAAATTTGGTGACTATGTTGAACACATCCATCTCATCGAACTAGAGATAAAGGATACAACAGATACAGTTAAGCCGGCCTCATATCTTGACTTACATGTCTTACATCTAGAAATTGAAAATGAAGGTCGGTTGAAAACAAAACTTTACGACAAAAGAGATGATAAGTTCTGCTTTCCAATTGTGAACTTTCCATTTCTAAGTAGCACCATTCCAGCAGCACCTGCATACGGGGTATATATCTCCCAATTGATACGATATTCCCGTGCTTGCATTTCCTATCATGAATTTCTTAATAGAGAGTTCCAAATGGTGAAGTTGAAATCATCCCTTCGTAAATTTTACGGACGCCATCACGAGTTAGTTGCCGTTATGGAATAACCGTTTCACAAATGATATCGGATATGTTCCATACGTCGTAACTACAATCCCCTTCCCTTTCATGAATGTAACCTATCGAATTAGACTTTTTACCGGATTTGTTTTAACACAAGCAACACGACTGATTCCACGTGTGAGGGCCCTCATGGGGTTTTTGATTATGTGATTACTTGGCCGTTTTTTTAATGATTATTTGATTATTAAGCCAAATATTTCATGATTATTTGATTACCTAGGACTGTATTTTTAGTTTATGATTATTTGATTACTAAAGATAAGCAAATATTTAATGATTATGTGATTATATTGGCAAAAAAATGGTGATTATGTGATTACTAGGACCCCCCCCCCATGAGGGGCCTCACGTGTGGAGCAGGATCTGCTTACCCCTCCGGAGCACCTGAGATCACCCCTAGTTTTTGGTGGGGTTCATGTTGCTTATTCTTTAGTTTTTTTATGTTGTGTGTCTGACTTGGTACAGGTCATACATTTTGAAGACAAATTGTGGGTAAAACAATTTCACAAATTTTTCTAAATAGTATCTGTATTTGCAAATCAACTTACACTGTGATAAATTTGTGACGATTGAAAGATCAGAAGGTATTTAAATAATGAAAACAACGCTCTATAATTTTCTTTTACGTCCGAAGCACTTCCTTCTTCACCACGATGGCTTAAAGCCGAACATTTGAAAGCAAAGTGAACAGTTCATGAAGAGTTATTTGACCAAAAAGGAAACACAAATAATAGCCAAATCAATTTAACTTCCCCGTAGGGATTTGTAACCTTAGTTTCTTTGTAATTTATAAACTTATAAACGGATCATTTTAGAAAGGTTTCAAAAATTACCTAAGAATTGACTACGAAAGGCAACAGTAGTATACCGGTGTTCAAAAGTCACAATCAGATTGAGAGATAGTCTGTTTCCCGGCCGTTATTGAAATTCTCAACATGTTAATATTTGTATATTCCGAAGGCATACTGAATGTTTTACGGAGGGGACCAACCTAATTGAGAGAAAACTAAACTGGGTTACGAACTTAAAACGAGGGAAAAACATCAACTATAAGTGGAAAACAAAGGAATAACAGGAAAACGGAAGTGCAACAAAAACAAACGCCAACGTACATAGAAGCAGACTATATAATTTGATAACAATTACTGCCATATTCTTTGCTTGGTACACGACATTTTAAGATAAAAAATAGTCTGTTGAACCTGGTTAAACTGTTAAGATTGAAAAAATAAAATATAGAACCATGTTCTATGTAACGGGTTATATCTTATATTAACCACTTTGATTAACGATTATCTACAGGGGTAATTAAAAGATATTATCGTCTTTATCTTATATATTATATTTCTTTAACATTTTAACTACTTTAGAAATTCTTTAAAATATCCAATTTTTATTATCTTTTACGTTGAAATTTTGAATATCGAACAACAAATAACGAACCAGCCGTTTATAACCTCAGATACATGATTTGATCATGACCGGGTTAGTGCTTTACCTATTTTCTGACAAATAAAAGATGAATTTTTGCAATTAGAACAGAACTTTGAAACATTCCCCATTTCCATTCTCAATTTTATTGTATTGGAAATTAACAAATTATGTTAAAATCTGAGATATGAAACCTAAAGCTTTTAGTAAATGACGAAATATTACCGTTACGGTAATCCTCTATAGAAATGATTAAAACTGATCTCATCAACTAGGAATTGGAGAATTTTGAAGTTATTTGTTTTACGTGTGTTTACTACCAGGTTCTGTCTGTTTGAGCCGATGGTTAGTAATTCTGTTATGGCAATATAAAAAATAAATGAAAACAACACGTTATATACTGCATGTGTTCTAAGTACTTTCAGTCTGGATTTACCTTAATACACCAAGAAATCTCAAAGCATAATAATTGAATGGCAAAGATCTAGTAGAGCCGAAACAATTGAAAAGTTTTATAACCAAAATGAGCATGGCATTATGATCCAATATAGCCTAATTCATCTAAGGTCACTTTGAACTTTGCCTGCGGGAAATGAAGCATTAGCTTCTTTATAATTTCAAAATTCATAAACGGACAATTCTAGAAACGTTTGTTAAAATCATGCCAGTACCGAAGTACTGACTACTGAGCTGACAATTCCCTCGGGGACTTTTGTTCACAAGCAGAAGTTTCGACCCAATGCTGTAAAAAAATGAAAAAAACACGTCATAAATTTTCTGCGTTCGGTACCGTTTTCTGGATTCAGTTTCATCAGGTACATGAGAGATTTGAACCTTTAGTTTCTTTATGATTTGAAAACTAATAAACGGACTTTTTTAGAAAGATTTGTTATAAATCACCTCAGTCCCGAAGAACTGAAACGAGCCCCTTCCAGCAGCAGTATTGACAATTAAAACAACAAGTTATAAACTATATGTGTCCGAAGCGCTTTTCTGGATTAACCTTCACTAGGAACGCTCAAAGCAAAAAGAGGGTCGAAGGATACCAGAGGGACAGTTAAACTCATAAATCGAAATAACTGACAACGCCATGGCTAAAAATGAAAAATACAAACACACAAACACTAGTACACATGACACAACATAGAAAACTAAAGAAAAAACAACACGAACCCCACCAAAAACTAGGGGTGATCTCAGGTGCTCCGGAAGGGTAAGCAGATCCTGCTCCACATAATTCCAAATGTTTGAAAGCCAAGGAAGTACCAGAAACGAAACGATTGAACAGTTGGTTTTTTTTAACCAGAAAGACCCTAAGGAATTAGCCAAATCCATCTTACTGGTCACTTTGCGTGTGGAATTTGAATTTGAGTTTCAGCATGGTGACAAATTATACTTATTTTTTATCAGTTCCTGATAATGGTAGGCACTATTGGCCATACAGCATTGACAAAATTTTTTTTTAAATAGTACCGGGAGCCCTTCAGAAAAAATTAGGTGTCGTCTTTAGATAATTAACCCATATTTTAAAAGTGAAAGAAAATATCAACTAACTGTTGTAAATTGTTATGATGTTAGTAAAACGAACGGAATGTATAGCCAAGTTTTGAATGTAATGTAATTTTATAAAACATTTTCATTTGTTATGGCCATATATACCGACAACTTAACACGATTATATAAGGAATTTGACTTTTTTTCCGTTGATTAATAATTTTTTATTTTGTTAGTTTTTATGACTTCCCTTTTTTTTTTAAATTAACCTTCGAATTCGGCATTTTTGTTATACTTTTATACTAGCATATGGTTAAAAAAAATGAAAACAACACGTTTAATAATTTCTTGCGTCCGAAGCGCTTTTCTGGATTTACCTTCATCAGGAACGCTTAAAGCCAAAAATTTGAAATCCGAAGATGTATAAGTACCGAAACCGTTGATCTAAAGCCAACTTTGCCTGAGGGAGTTGAAACCTTAGTTTCTTAATAATTTCTAAATCTATAAACGGACAATTTTAGTAAAGTTTGTTAAATCATGTCAGTACCGAAATACTGACTACTGAGCTGATGATACCCTCGGAGACTGATAGTCCACCAATAGAGGTATCGACCCAGTGATGTAACAAAATGATAAATCAATTGATTTCCGGGCACACCCAAATACGGGGTTGCTCTTAGTTTGTCCAGAAGGGTGATAAGATCCTGTTCCTCGTGTAGCACTTGCCGCTGTGCTAATGTTAGAACAAACAAGGTGATAATTTCACATCGGTCATTCATATTTCGGGTAAAGCGGACAGGATTTTGGTTACGACGATTGAAACAAATCGTCGACATCTGTGAACAGATAGTTCATAACGATGAACAAACTCGCAATGGCTCCCGTAACATTTTCGAAGAGATAATTGCAATTGCAACTTCACTTTGGAATTATTGGTTCAAATTTTCATTGAAAGCAGCAGCATTACATCAAGGGAAAAATTATACTAGAATCTACAAGCTATGGAATATTGTATCAACTGAGAGTTGCTGGAATGGCAGTACAGAGCAATGGGAAGTTTACAATTGGAAAGCTCAATTCGTCTGTTTTGTTGTACAGTTTTTATCTCAATTTCTAGACGTAAGTCAAGATATGAGGCTTTAAAGTAAAATGCCAATTTTGAAATATTTAGTGAGAAAACATCATCTTTATAGCGGAAAGTAAATTTAAACTTCTTTTCTTTCTTCCAAAGAAGTTCCGATATGAAGTCAGCCTCATGAAAATAAAGGAATAATTCGGCAAGAGAGACACAGTTTTTACCTATGGAATGCCGATTATTTGTTGACAAGCACGTCCCCCAAACGTAACAAACATGTTGTCAATGACGAAATCAAGCATCTTAATTAATGATTCAGTTTCAGTTTTGTTTGAATCAGAGTGATTTTTTGACAAAGTACGAATAATCCATCCCTAAGACACGGGCTTGTGTCTACGTTATCCGTTCTTTTTTTTTTAATGAAATAAAGCAGACACACTCTTTCAATTCGTTCTTTAGGAATTGGGAATACTTGTGTAGAAAAGTCAAATTCAAATGGTTAATACTGATTGCAAAAAAAAAATGGGTATAAGATTGTATGCACTCTTTTGATCTTTGATTTTTTTTAAGTTTCCACATTTCACGCCACCTCTAAAATATGTAGTTTCACTTTGAAGCCCGGCTTTGATTGCTGATAAAATTGATGTTGATGCTTTAGAAAGATGATTCGTGGAGCACTTGGAAGACCCAGAAATATATCGTTGTTTGTAAGGAGTACAGTGATGGAAGATCGAGTTCTGTTCCATTTGTCGATGCTCTGTACTTATACATCCCGTCATTGTGTTATTGTGCTATGGTCAATTTTTTATTTCTTGTTTTAAATTTTGCCCATGTGCTTTGGGTATACTATGCCTTGTTGGTTTTTTTTTTGTTACATTTGACTTTGCTCTGTACTTTGACCACCCGTTGTTGTGCTATGGTAAATTATTGTATTCTTGTCTTTCATTTTACTAATGTGCTTTGTCTGTGTGCCTTTTTGTGTTTCTTCGTTACATATTTATTTGTTTTTATAGTGATTTATTTTGACTGGTGTACCCCAATTTTTTACATTTTCACCTTATGTCTGTTTGTTTTATTCACACATCGTTGTCAATATAACGGAATTTTATTCGACTGTCATACAAGTGAGACGTTTAGCTAGCTATAAAATCAGGTTCAATCCACCATTTTCTACATAAGAAAATGCCTCTCCTTAGTCAGGAATATGACAGTTGTTATCCATTTTTTTATGTGTTTGTGCTTTTGTTTTTGTCATTTGGTTAGGGACTTTCCGTTTTGAATTTTCCTCGGTATTCGGTATTTTTGTGATTTTACTTTTTCCTAATTTTTGGTTAAAATTCAATAACACAAAACAGACCTATGCTGATCCAGAACTTCCTCTTTTTTAATGTCGTGGGGGTATAAGTTGAGTTTCGAACTGAATTGTCAGTACCTAATTCATTTATCAAGCAGTTTATTTAATTTGGAGAATGTGTAATGTATTTTTGGGCTTTATCTGCGGAGACAACGACATATTTGGCATTTAGGAAGGACAAGTGATTTGCAACATTTTGGTCTTTAAACATTGATCTGACATGGGTGTTCATAGATCCATTCAGTTTCTTAATTCTGATTTATATTAACGAACTCACATAAATAATTAATTTGGAAAGAGTATCTTCGCTTTCTTTCTCGTGTTTAACTATTATATAGTCATTTTATAAAATTTACTGTTTGCAAAAGTATAAATTATTCTAAATAATAAGGATGTTCTTTACCCAAGCAGAAAAGCCGTATTTGGCACAACTTTTTTGAACTTTTTGTCCTCAGTGCTGTTCAACTTTGTACTTGTTTTGGCTTTCAATAGTTATCAAATGTCTTGAGTGGACGAAACGCACTTCTGGCGTATTAAATTTTATACCTGGTGCCCTTTGTTAATTATTATTTGTGTGTTTCTTTGTCCAGTATGTTCTCCAATTTATTTGTATTGTAGTCCTGTAATGTTATGTTGTCATTTTAATGTTATATTTAACATTGCCATTGAAGCGGGAGGTTTGGCATGCCACAAAACCAGGTTCAACCCACCATGTTTTTTTTTAAATTGTTCTGTACCAAGTCGATCAGGAATATGGCCATTGTTATATTATAGTTCGTTACTGTGACTAATCTATTCCTGGGATAAGAAAATCCTTACTTTTTCGAAAAATTCAAAGTTTTGTAAACAGTAAATTTATAATTAGTTATCAAAGGTACCAGGATTATAATTTAGTACGCCAGACGCGCGTTTCGTCTACATAAGACTCATCAGTGACGCTCATATCAAAATATTTATGAAGCCAAACAAGTACAAAGTTGAAGAGCATTGAGGATAAAAATGACCACATAATTGATATTCATATCAACACTGAAGTGCTGACTACTGGGCTGGTGATACCCTCGGGTATAACTTCATAACCATCATACAGAACTTAAGGCAAACAATCATCTGACGAACTATCAATAGCCATAAAATGCTGCTCTTTTAAGAAAGAAATGTGTGAAGCTGGTGATGTGCAGTGACTATTGGCAACTAAACATACAGATTTATTGTGCGAACAAATCCACTTCAGTTCTTATAATAATGGAAACAGTTATTATACAGTTCTTGACATGAAGTCTGGATATCACCAAGTAGACTCACAGCATCTCACTAGCAGATATCAGCTTTCACAGTTGCATCCTCAGGTTCTAGGAGTTCAACCGGCTTCCATTTTTGTAGTTTGTCAACAGACAATTTACCTAAAGAATAAAGGAAGAGATCAAAGACGACCTTCTGAGTTAAATACTATGGTGAAAAACGAAAATTATCAACTTCAATCAAATCTTCCGAGAGACGCCTTTTACATAAAGTTAAGTTGATTTAATTAATTGAGGTGCACATTATCTGAGCTGATCCTTCAAATCATAACGACCAAAATTAAAGGACACAGAAACATCTTTATTTCCGTATATCAACATATATAGTACAAACAATTAATGAATTTAGAATAAAGATGAAATATTCAAACTGGAAATACTAGTAGTACACTAGAAGTCAATATATTAACGTTCAAGAGTCAACGTTTTACATGTGTAAGACGTTAAAAGTAAATAAAAAATAGTTTTTAATTTTTGAAAACCTGTGCACGTGGGTTTTAGAAGACAGCATTAATCTAGGAAAGTCGAAAATTCGGTTACTTTTGGTTTGGTTCGTTGCTGTATTCAAGGATGAATTTTGAAACTTTGATCATCTCATCACAGTTGCAATAAGTTTATCTAGCATATTTCTCTTTTTTTTTCAATATAGTAAAGGACTAAATATGAGTTGCAGAAAATAAATCTGCGATCACATTTTTCAAAGTACCATTCAAAGTTATTGTGAAACTGCCTATTCTAGAAGTGGCGCAAATATAAAATTTCAACCCTGATATCTACGATGAGTTTATTTCTAGAAGATGTGGAAACTAAAGCATTCCAGAGAACTTTTAGAGTACATACAATCTAAGACTCTTTCGTACATTTGAACATGCCTGTACCAAGTCAGGAATATGGCAGTTGTTGTCCATTCATTTGATGTGTGTTTCCTTTGATTTTGCCATTTGATAAGGGGACTTTCCGTTTTGAATTTTCCTCGGGGTTCAGTATTTTTGTGATTTTACTTTTTTTCATCTAGCAATAGTATTAAAACATTTGACTTTTCAAGACTTTTCACAAGTATTCCCCATTCCAAAGTAAAAGACAAATCGAAAGAGTTAGTATTGCTTTATTTCATAAAAAAAAAAGAATAGCCAATGTAGATACAAGTATCTTGTCTAAAGCCTCGGAGGGATAAATCCTATTTCATAAAGAATCCGTGACTCTGATTAAAAAACAATAATATCTGAAAATGACATTATCAAGACATTATCAAAATTCAGCTTGATTTCTTCATTGACAACATATTTGTTACGTTTGGAGGACGTGTTTTTCAACAGACTGTCAGCATTCCAATGGGAACCAATTGTGCCCCTCTTCTTGCCAACTTGTTTCTTTATTATTATGAGGCTGACTTCATACAGGAACTTCTTAGGAAGAAAGATCAGAAGTTAGCAACGTCCTATCCGCTATACAAATGGTATTCTCTCACTAAATAACTCCAAATTTGGTGACTATGTTGAACGCATATATCCCTTAGAACTTGAGATAAAAAATACAACAGATACAGATACACTTAAGTCTGTCTTCAGTCTTGACTAACATCTAGAAATTGACAATGAAGGTCGCCGTTTGAAAACAAAACTTTACGACAAAAGAGATGATTTCAGCTTCCCGATTGTGAACTTTCCATTTCTATGAAGCAGCAATCCCCTTCCCTTTTCAAGAATGTGACCTACCGTCTTGAAAAGTACCGAAATAGACCTATTTAACAGATTTTTGATAACATGAGCAACACGTCTGGTGGGTGCCACACTGTGGAGTATGATCTGCTTACCCTTACCTGAGATCACTCTTAGTTTTTCGTGTGGTTTGTGTTGCTTAGTCTTTATTATTTTTATATGTTGTGTCTTGTGTACTTTCATTTTTCTGTTTGTCTTTTTCTTTTTTGACCATGGCGTTGTCAGATTATTTTCGATCTATGAGTTTGTCTGTCCCACTGGTCACTGGTATCTTTCGCCTCTCTTTTGATAATATCTGTTTCAGGTATTTTTTGTATGATAAAGTTGTGTGAAAGCTAGAGTTGAAAACCTATGTCTGTCGATCAAATTGTACGGATCATCCAAAACAGGTCCGTGTAACACTTATCAATTCAAAGTTTTAAAACGTTTTGAAATTTTAGATTTTTGGAATTTTGATCAAAGTTTTAAAATATCAAAAATTCAAATTGCGTAAAAGTTTTGAAATTTAGAAAGTTTAACCAAATAATTAAAATATCAAAATTCTAGATATCGTTTTTAAATTTGATAGTTTAAAAATTTGATCAAACTTTTAAAATACTAAACCTAACGTGCAATTTTGATTATTTCACTTTTTGAAAGTTTGATATTTTAAATTTTTGATTAAAATATCAAAAATAGAAAAGGGGCGAAAAGAGGGAAACATATACACACGGCACCTATTTAAACCGGCATCAAAAAGGCCAGAGGCTCCTGAATTGGGACAGATGCAGGCCCACAAATGCACATGTTTCGTGAGATCACACCCCCCCCCCCCTTCTACCTCTAGAAAATGTAGAAGGAACTAACATTCACACAGTTAATTAAACACACTTTAAAAGAAATCCAAGTCCTATGTCAGAATAGGAAACATAAGAAAGTAATCAAAATGACAATGTTAATAAATTAACAAAGGACTGCCATATATATATAAAGCCAGCTCCAGACCTCAATTAAACTAATTGAAAGATAATGTCTTTATCAAATGAATAACAAACACAAATCCTCCCTGCTGTATTTATTGCTATCATTCATGAAATATTTGTCACTGACAACCAAAAATCGATAATTCAAAATAGGTTCTTTACATACAAATTTCAAAGAAACTCAGGATTCAGCTGGCTCGGGCAAAGTAGCCCTTATAGATGTATTTTGGTATGTTTAATAGATAAAGGAAGATGTGGTATGCGTGCCAATGAGACACTCGACATCCAAATAACAATTTATATAAGTAAACCATTACAGGTTAAGGTAAGGCCTTCAACACGGAGCGTTGGCTCACACCGAACAGCAAGCTATAAAGTGCCCCAAAAATTACTAGTGTTAATCATTCGAACGGGAAAACCAACGGTCTTATCTATATCAAAACGAGAAACACGTATGAACTACATCAACAGAAGACAACCATTGTACATCAGATTAACTTCATTTTAGCGAAACACCTCTTGAATTGATTCGGTTCTTATATATACTTCACTTTCAAATATTCAGTTTTCAGTGTTCTGTAGGTGAATGCTTTACTTGAAATTCAGCATTTTACAATGTACTGGTTTTTCGAGAGCAACATTGGTGTATGGCCAAAAATGGAAAAATCCATCATGCAGCTGACAGCGTGGCACTCTCTTTACACGTCCCATTCTGATTGGACGTACCTGTGTTCTTTTACTTTGATTAAAGTTGATTATCGTTCGATAACTTAAAAACGCATAAATAACAAATACGGAAAAATTATATCTCTTGATACCAAAAAAAACCCCTTTTCCTTTTATGTGCTATTTAAAAACAGAGGTTGATTTAGAGCCCCCAATGGAGCTACGTATATGATAAATGCATATACTTTTTACAAGCATCAGTCCAAACATTATCTAAGGGAGCGCCCATTTAAGTCCAAAATTTGTTTTATTGAAGTAAAAAAATCACGCTAAGCTCTTAAAATTTAATTTATGAAGTTTTTTTTTATCGCTATTGATCAAATTATTTGGTTCAAAATTTAACACTTTAAGGTATGGGGGGAATCTGGATTCAGATGATATTTGTTTTGTCCTCTGCTTGCACAGATTTTTCCCCTATCAAACTGGGGTTCAAAATATTTTTATGTACCATTATTGAAGCCCTTCGTGAATGTATCCAAGTAAAATAAAATTTTAAAAAAAAGTGTCACCTTAGTGACAATATTTATATATCAGATTCCCAAATAAGATTACCATTTATCGCTAATATAAAATATTCAAAATATTTTTTTAATTTTCAAAATGCCGACGCCTACAAGTGGATAGATGGGGGCATAATGTACAGCGGCAACTTTTACATTAATATGAAGCCTGGAAATAATGTGTATGGTATACGTTTATGATAAATATGATGAATGTGTTCAGCTTTTACAAAACCAGAACGATAAGTTGTATGTTAACGTTTCTTATTTTTTTTAAATTTTTTACCTTTTTAATTTAATTTGGTTTTATTGGCTTTTTTTAAACTTAATTTGATTCGAGTGTCTTTGATTAGTCTTTTGTAGACGAAACGCGCGTCAGGCGCAAATAAAAAAATTACACCCGGGCAACTTTTTATGAAGAGTTTATGTAGAAACCTTATAAAAAATTTCCTGACTCCAGCCTACCGATAATTGATTTTACTCTTAATTTCGGCGTAATAAGATAGCGAAAACCTCCCACATTCCAGATACCACATCGTTCATTGGGACACCATGAATTCAGATTTCCTACCGTACAAATACTTAGAACTGAAATTATTGATACAAGGCAATATACGATCGTCATGCAAACGATAAAAAAATGAAAACAAAACGTTAAAAGTTACGACCGAAGCGCTTTTATGGATCAGGAACGCTCAAAGCTGAATATCTAAGGCCAACAATTTATAGCGGACTAAGCGGTATGGGATTTGTTCATTGTTGAAGGCCGTACGGTGACCTATAGTTGTTTTAAAATGTCTGTGTCATGTTGGCCTTTTGTGGATAGTTGTCTCATTGGCAATCATACCACTTCTTCTTTTTTATAATTAATAAAGAAAGGAAATTGTTGCTGATTAAAACGTTAAAGATGATCATCAAAGATTTATTCATCTACCGACATGATTGCAGAAAGTAAGAAATAGTAGAGAAAAAAAGAAAAAGTTGAAATCAAATAAGATAATACAACGTGTATTGAACCATTTTATTGCTTAAAGTCCAGCAGAAAACACATATATACTCAGCCTAACCATACTATTTGACCTACTGCGAGTTAATCAGTTTTTACTGTTACTTCTTAAATATGGGTGCTGGGTAAATCATCATGTAAAATGGTCATTATCAGAGCCGTGTGTCTTGGTTCAAAATGAATTCTCTTCTTTTGAGAAATATTTATTTTGTCATCCTATTTTTCACCTCATAGAACTGTCCGTACCTGTGGTTTTATTCTATACATTAACTTTTATGTATCAGCATGTTTTCGTTTCATTCTGTTTCGTTTCGTTTCACTTTTATTTCGTTCCCCAGTTTACAGGTACCCCTCTTTTTGCCCCTTTTCTATTTTTGATATTTTAATCAAAAGTTTAAAAAAACAAACATTCAAAAAGTGAAAAAATCAAAATTGCACGTAAGGTTTAGTATTTTAAAAGTTTGATCAAATTTCTAAACAGTCAAATTTAAAAACGATATTTAGAATTTTAATATTTTAATAATTTAGTTAAAGTTTCAAAATTTCAAAACTTTTACACAATTTGAAATTTTGATATTTTAAAACTTTGATCAAAATTCCAAAAATCTAAAATTTCAAAACTTTTTAAAACTTTGAATTGATAAGTGTTACACATACTACAGTTATATTTATCCATTTATGATCATTTATGACCATTTATGATGATATTCTTGCTTGGATCTGCAATTTTTTTTAGACAGATTGACAAATAATCTGTAATACTGTATATACGAATTAAGAAGATTTGTTGATTTGTTGCATGATTTAAACATATTTAACAAATATTAAATTTATCTTTTTGTTCTAATAAATTTTTCAACTAAGCCATGTAAGGGGGGATAACTCTAATAGTAAAAATTCTACAAATTATTGGCCCAAGACCACAATTAATGACCCCGCTTTTCGTTGTTCACGAATATAGTTCCCTTTAATTATAGTGTATTTCTTCTTAAATTTTTTTCTTTCCTTTTCTCAAACATTTCTTAGCTTTTATAAGGTGGAAATGAAAGAAGAGAGGTGAAATAAATTTTTAGATGTTTAATTTTAACTGATTTTGATATGGAAAGAGTGATTAGGTCAGGTGCAAAAAGGTGATATTTACAGTTTTCGGAACATCTCTTGACTTGTCCATAGGGGTATGGATGTGTATTGGCTAAATTTGTAAGTTTTATACGTGCAATTTTTCTGAAACTTGGACATATTTTTGGACTTGTACTGTACATTACACACACAAAAAATTAGACAAAAAGAATAGGCAAATTTTTTTTAATGCGACAAAACGTTATAAAGAAATGATAGAGGAATTAATTGTGGTCTCGGGCCTAAGAGGTGCATTTCAGCAAATTTTGAATTTATACTTTGACAACTTCTCTGAATGATCTATTGGTATTGATTTGTCAAACTATATGAGAAGAAATGATTTCCACTTTTATTTCATAGAAATTTGTAAAAAAAGTCACTTTTCAGCTGATATGCCCAAAAAGTAGCTTTTTCACTTTTTTCAATATTTTTGCAAAAGCAGCATCCTTAATTTTTCTCTGACATTTTGTTTCTGATATCTATTTGTGTTTGTGGTATTTATTTCATGTGTTTTACTCATTTGTGAACTCTGAACACAAAGAAAAGTGGATAAAAGCATTAAAAGAGTGCAAAATGTGCTGTTTTAATAGTCTAGGTCTAACGGTCCGTACGAAGCAAGTGAAATATGAAGTTCTATGCACTTAAAAATTGTATTTCTTTAAACAGATTGCACTGAATCTATATCAAAAGCACTTATTACTGGTTGTTTAAACTTGTCTGTTTCACAGAATACCTTTATTTTCTTCTGTTGGATGGCTGGTGGTTAAAATATTGGCATTTTAAGATTGAAATTTCATGCAGGTTTTAAACAGTAAATTGAAAAAACTTTGCATCAGACCATACTGTCTACATACATAGTTAAAAGCAACAGTTTTGTAACATCCAGGCTTCATATTTGATCATATCTCAGCAAGGATTTGAGCAAAAAGAAGCATATTTCCATCTCCAATATCATTTATATGCAATTTAATATGGAAATATAGGGAACGGCCCAAATTGACAACTTGTTATTTTAAGCTTGACATTGCTTAAGACCATGTAAAACTCATGTGTTATGCTATTTGAAACTTATATTTACATCAAAAGAACATTTATGATATGTAAAATGTTTTGTTTTAATTTAACAACTTCAGAAAATTGTTGTAAGTGGAAAATATTACATTTCATATAAGGCCTCACTTCATTTGAAAACCTCTATTTTTAGGCATAGGCACATATAAAATTAACTTTTGTCAAATTTTTATAAGTCTCATACATTAAGTATGCTATCATGTACTTTGAATAGATAATATCTTATCCATTGAGACATTAAAAAGTGCAATTTGGTGTTTTTTTGGGATTTTTGAAGCCAAAATTTGAAAGTTGAAATTGTTCTATTTCAACGTCACAATTCAGCAACCAAAGTTGAGATATAAAAAATGCCACATTTTCTATAATATATATCATATGGCTTTGAAACTTTGTAAACTGACTCATAATACACTAAGCTTAAATCATGCCAAGTTTTATTGGAATTGGTCAAGTTTTTGGCCCCTAATAGGCCCAAGACCACAATTAATGACCCCGCTTTTCGTTGTTCACGAATATAGTTCCCTTTAATTATAGTGTATTTCTTCTTAAATTTTTTTCTTTCCTTTTCTCAAACATTTCTTAGCTTTTATAAGGTGGAAATGAAAGAAGAGAGGTGAAATAAATTTTTAGATGTTTAATTTTAACTGATTTTGATATGGAAAGAGTGATTAGGTCAGGTGCAAAAAGGTGATATTTACAGTTTTCGGAACATCTCTTGACTTGTCCATAGGGGTATGGATGTGTATTGGCTAAATTTGTAAGTTTTATACGTGCAATTTTTCTGAAACTTGGACATATTTTTGGACTTGTACTGTACATTACACACACAAAAAATTAGACAAAAAGAATAGGCAAATTTTTTTTAATGCGACAAAACGTTATAAAGAAATGATAGAGGAATTAATTGTGGTCTCGGGCCTAAGAGGTGCATTTCAGCAAATTTTGAATTTATACTTTGACAACTTCTCTGAATGATCTATTGGTATTGATTTGTCAAACTATATGAGAAGAAATGATTTCCACTTTTATTTCATAGAAATTTGTAAAAAAAGTCACTTTTCAGCTGATATGCCCAAAAAGTAGCTTTTTCACTTTTTTCAATATTTTTGCAAAAGCAGCATCCTTAATTTTTCTCTGACATTTTGTTTCTGATATCTATTTGTGTTTGTGGTATTTATTTCATGTGTTTTACTCATTTGTGAACTCTGAACACAAAGAAAAGTGGATAAAAGCATTAAAAGAGTGCAAAATGTGCTGTTTTAATAGTCTAGGTCTAACGGTCCGTACGAAGCAAGTGAAATATGAAGTTCTATGCACTTAAAAATTGTATTTCTTTAAACAGATTGCACTGAATCTATATCAAAAGCACTTATTACTGGTTGTTTAAACTTGTCTGTTTCACAGAATACCTTTATTTTCTTCTGTTGGATGGCTGGTGGTTAAAATATTGGCATTTTAAGATTGAAATTTCATGCAGGTTTTAAACAGTAAATTGAAAAAACTTTGCATCAGACCATACTGTCTACATACATAGTTAAAAGCAACAGTTTTGTAACATCCAGGCTTCATATTTGATCATATCTCAGCAAGGATTTGAGCAAAAAGAAGCATATTTCCATCTCCAATATCATTTATATGCAATTTAATATGGAAATATAGGGAACGGCCCAAATTGACAACTTGTTATTTTAAGCTTGACATTGCTTAAGACCATGTAAAACTCATGTGTTATGCTATTTGAAACTTATATTTACATCAAAAGAACATTTATGATATGTAAAATGTTTTGTTTTAATTTAACAACTTCAGAAAATTGTTGTAAGTGGAAAATATTACATTTCATATAAGGCCTCACTTCATTTGAAAACCTCTATTTTTAGGCATAGGCACATATAAAATTAACTTTTGTCAAATTTTTATAAGTCTCATACATTAAGTATGCTATCATGTACTTTGAATAGATAATATCTTATCCATTGAGACATTAAAAAGTGCAATTTGGTGTTTTTTTGGGATTTTTGAAGCCAAAATTTGAAAGTTGAAATTGTTCTATTTCAACGTCACAATTCAGCAACCAAAGTTGAGATATAAAAAATGCCACATTTTCTATAATATATATCATATGGCTTTGAAACTTTGTAAACTGACTCATAATACACTAAGCTTAAATCATGCCAAGTTTTATTGGAATTGGTCAAGTTTTTGGCCCCTAATAGGCCCAAGACCACAATTAATGACCCCGCTTTTCGTTGTTCACGAATATAGTTCCCTTTAATTATAGTGTATTTCTTCTTAAATTTTTTTCTTTCCTTTTCTCAAACATTTCTTAGCTTTTATAAGGTGGAAATGAAAGAAGAGAGGTGAAATAAATTTTTAGATGTTTAATTTTAACTGATTTTGATATGGAAAGAGTGATTAGGTCAGGTGCAAAAAGGTGATATTTACAGTTTTCGGAACATCTCTTGACTTGTCCATAGGGGTATGGATGTGTATTGGCTAAATTTGTAAGTTTTATACGTGCAATTTTTCTGAAACTTGGACATATTTTTGGACTTGTACTGTACATTACACACACAAAAAATTAGACAAAAAGAATAGGCAAATTTTTTTTAATGCGACAAAACGTTATAAAGAAATGATAGAGGAATTAATTGTGGTCTCGGGCCTAAGAGGTGCATTTCAGCAAATTTTGAATTTATACTTTGACAACTTCTCTGAATGATCTATTGGTATTGATTTGTCAAACTATATGAGAAGAAATGATTTCCACTTTTATTTCATAGAAATTTGTAAAAAAAGTCACTTTTCAGCTGATATGCCCAAAAAGTAGCTTTTTCACTTTTTTCAATATTTTTGCAAAAGCAGCATCCTTAATTTTTCTCTGACATTTTGTTTCTGATATCTATTTGTGTTTGTGGTATTTATTTCATGTGTTTTACTCATTTGTGAACTCTGAACACAAAGAAAAGTGGATAAAAGCATTAAAAGAGTGCAAAATGTGCTGTTTTAATAGTCTAGGTCTAACGGTCCGTACGAAGCAAGTGAAATATGAAGTTCTATGCACTTAAAAATTGTATTTCTTTAAACAGATTGCACTGAATCTATATCAAAAGCACTTATTACTGGTTGTTTAAACTTGTCTGTTTCACAGAATACCTTTATTTTCTTCTGTTGGATGGCTGGTGGTTAAAATATTGGCATTTTAAGATTGAAATTTCATGCAGGTTTTAAACAGTAAATTGAAAAAACTTTGCATCAGACCATACTGTCTACATACATAGTTAAAAGCAACAGTTTTGTAACATCCAGGCTTCATATTTGATCATATCTCAGCAAGGATTTGAGCAAAAAGAAGCATATTTCCATCTCCAATATCATTTATATGCAATTTAATATGGAAATATAGGGAACGGCCCAAATTGACAACTTGTTATTTTAAGCTTGACATTGCTTAAGACCATGTAAAACTCATGTGTTATGCTATTTGAAACTTATATTTACATCAAAAGAACATTTATGATATGTAAAATGTTTTGTTTTAATTTAACAACTTCAGAAAATTGTTGTAAGTGGAAAATATTACATTTCATATAAGGCCTCACTTCATTTGAAAACCTCTATTTTTAGGCATAGGCACATATAAAATTAACTTTTGTCAAATTTTTATAAGTCTCATACATTAAGTATGCTATCATGTACTTTGAATAGATAATATCTTATCCATTGAGACATTAAAAAGTGCAATTTGGTGTTTTTTTGGGATTTTTGAAGCCAAAATTTGAAAGTTGAAATTGTTCTATTTCAACGTCACAATTCAGCAACCAAAGTTGAGATATAAAAAATGCCACATTTTCTATAATATATATCATATGGCTTTGAAACTTTGTAAACTGACTCATAATACACTAAGCTTAAATCATGCCAAGTTTTATTGGAATTGGTCAAGTTTTTGGCCCCTAATAGGCCCAAGACCACAATTAATGACCCCGCTTTTCGTTGTTCACGAATATAGTTCCCTTTAATTATAGTGTATTTCTTCTTAAATTTTTTTCTTTCCTTTTCTCAAACATTTCTTAGCTTTTATAAGGTGGAAATGAAAGAAGAGAGGTGAAATAAATTTTTAGATGTTTAATTTTAACTGATTTTGATATGGAAAGAGTGATTAGGTCAGGTGCAAAAAGGTGATATTTACAGTTTTCGGAACATCTCTTGACTTGTCCATAGGGGTATGGATGTGTATTGGCTAAATTTGTAAGTTTTATACGTGCAATTTTTCTGAAACTTGGACATATTTTTGGACTTGTACTGTACATTACACACACAAAAAATTAGACAAAAAGAATAGGCAAATTTTTTTTAATGCGACAAAACGTTATAAAGAAATGATAGAGGAATTAATTGTGGTCTCGGGCCTAAGAGGTGCATTTCAGCAAATTTTGAATTTATACTTTGACAACTTCTCTGAATGATCTATTGGTATTGATTTGTCAAACTATATGAGAAGAAATGATTTCCACTTTTATTTCATAGAAATTTGTAAAAAAAGTCACTTTTCAGCTGATATGCCCAAAAAGTAGCTTTTTCACTTTTTTCAATATTTTTGCAAAAGCAGCATCCTTAATTTTTCTCTGACATTTTGTTTCTGATATCTATTTGTGTTTGTGGTATTTATTTCATGTGTTTTACTCATTTGTGAACTCTGAACACAAAGAAAAGTGGATAAAAGCATTAAAAGAGTGCAAAATGTGCTGTTTTAATAGTCTAGGTCTAACGGTCCGTACGAAGCAAGTGAAATATGAAGTTCTATGCACTTAAAAATTGTATTTCTTTAAACAGATTGCACTGAATCTATATCAAAAGCACTTATTACTGGTTGTTTAAACTTGTCTGTTTCACAGAATACCTTTATTTTCTTCTGTTGGATGGCTGGTGGTTAAAATATTGGCATTTTAAGATTGAAATTTCATGCAGGTTTTAAACAGTAAATTGAAAAAACTTTGCATCAGACCATACTGTCTACATACATAGTTAAAAGCAACAGTTTTGTAACATCCAGGCTTCATATTTGATCATATCTCAGCAAGGATTTGAGCAAAAAGAAGCATATTTCCATCTCCAATATCATTTATATGCAATTTAATATGGAAATATAGGGAACGGCCCAAATTGACAACTTGTTATTTTAAGCTTGACATTGCTTAAGACCATGTAAAACTCATGTGTTATGCTATTTGAAACTTATATTTACATCAAAAGAACATTTATGATATGTAAAATGTTTTGTTTTAATTTAACAACTTCAGAAAATTGTTGTAAGTGGAAAATATTACATTTCATATAAGGCCTCACTTCATTTGAAAACCTCTATTTTTAGGCATAGGCACATATAAAATTAACTTTTGTCAAATTTTTATAAGTCTCATACATTAAGTATGCTATCATGTACTTTGAATAGATAATATCTTATCCATTGAGACATTAAAAAGTGCAATTTGGTGTTTTTTTGGGATTTTTGAAGCCAAAATTTGAAAGTTGAAATTGTTCTATTTCAACGTCACAATTCAGCAACCAAAGTTGAGATATAAAAAATGCCACATTTTCTATAATATATATCATATGGCTTTGAAACTTTGTAAACTGACTCATAATACACTAAGCTTAAATCATGCCAAGTTTTATTGGAATTGGTCAAGTTTTTGGCCCCTAATAGGCCCAAGACCACAATTAATGACCCTGCTTTTCGTTGTTCACGAATATAGTTCCCTTTAATTATAGTGTATTTCTTCTTAAATTTTTTTCTTTCCTTTTCTCAAACATTTCTTAGCTTTTATAAGGTGGAAATGAAAGAAGAGAGGTGAAATAAATTTTTAGATGTTTAATTTTAACTGATTTTGATATGGAAAGAGTGATTAGGTCAGGTGCAAAAAGGTGATATTTACAGTTTTCGGAACATCTCTTGACTTGTCCATAGGGGTATGGATGTGTATTGGCTAAATTTGTAAGTTTTATACGTGCAATTTTTCTGAAACTTGGACATATTTTTGGACTTGTACTGTACATTACACACACAAAAAATTAGACAAAAAGAATAGGCAAATTTTTTTTAATGCGACAAAACGTTATAAAGAAATGATAGAGGAATTAATTGTGGTCTCGGGCCTAAGAGGTGCATTTCAGCAAATTTTGAATTTATACTTTGACAACTTCTCTGAATGATCTATTGGTATTGATTTGTCAAACTATATGAGAAGAAATGATTTCCACTTTTATTTCATAGAAATTTGTAAAAAAAGTCACTTTTCAGCTGATATGCCCAAAAAGTAGCTTTTTCACTTTTTTCAATATTTTTGCAAAAGCAGCATCCTTAATTTTTCTCTGACATTTTGTTTCTGATATCTATTTGTGTTTGTGGTATTTATTTCATGTGTTTTACTCATTTGTGAACTCTGAACACAAAGAAAAGTGGATAAAAGCATTAAAAGAGTGCAAAATGTGCTGTTTTAATAGTCTAGGTCTAACGGTCCGTACGAAGCAAGTGAAATATGAAGTTCTATGCACTTAAAAATTGTATTTCTTTAAACAGATTGCACTGAATCTATATCAAAAGCACTTATTACTGGTTGTTTAAACTTGTCTGTTTCACAGAATACCTTTATTTTCTTCTGTTGGATGGCTGGTGGTTAAAATATTGGCATTTTAAGATTGAAATTTCATGCAGGTTTTAAACAGTAAATTGAAAAAACTTTGCATCAGACCATACTGTCTACATACATAGTTAAAAGCAACAGTTTTGTAACATCCAGGCTTCATATTTGATCATATCTCAGCAAGGATTTGAGCAAAAAGAAGCATATTTCCATCTCCAATATCATTTATATGCAATTTAATATGGAAATATAGGGAACGGCCCAAATTGACAACTTGTTATTTTAAGCTTGACATTGCTTAAGACCATGTAAAACTCATGTGTTATGCTATTTGAAACTTATATTTACATCAAAAGAACATTTATGATATGTAAAATGTTTTGTTTTAATTTAACAACTTCAGAAAATTGTTGTAAGTGGAAAATATTACATTTCATATAAGGCCTCACTTCATTTGAAAACCTCTATTTTTAGGCATAGGCACATATAAAATTAACTTTTGTCAAATTTTTATAAGTCTCATACATTAAGTATGCTATCATGTACTTTGAATAGATAATATCTTATCCATTGAGACATTAAAAAGTGCAATTTGGTGTTTTTTTGGGATTTTTGAAGCCAAAATTTGAAAGTTGAAATTGTTCTATTTCAACGTCACAATTCAGCAACCAAAGTTGAGATATAAAAAATGCCACATTTTCTATAATATATATCATATGGCTTTGAAACTTTGTAAACTGACTCATAATACACTAAGCTTAAATCATGCCAAGTTTTATTGGAATTGGTCAAGTTTTTGGCCCCTAATAGGCCCAAGACCACAATTAATGACCCCGCTTTTCGTTGTTCACGAATATAGTTCCCTTTAATTATAGTGTATTTCTTCTTAAATTTTTTTCTTTCCTTTTCTCAAACATTTCTTAGCTTTTATAAGGTGGAAATGAAAGAAGAGAGGTGAAATAAATTTTTAGATGTTTAATTTTAACTGATTTTGATATGGAAAGAGTGATTAGGTCAGGTGCAAAAAGGTGATATTTACAGTTTTCGGAACATCTCTTGACTTGTCCATAGGGGTATGGATGTGTATTGGCTAAATTTGTAAGTTTTATACGTGCAATTTTTCTGAAACTTGGACATATTTTTGGACTTGTACTGTACATTACACACACAAAAAATTAGACAAAAAGAATAGGCAAATTTTTTTTAATGCGACAAAACGTTATAAAGAAATGATAGAGGAATTAATTGTGGTCTCGGGCCTAAGAGGTGCATTTCAGCAAATTTTGAATTTATACTTTGACAACTTCTCTGAATGATCTATTGGTATTGATTTGTCAAACTATATGAGAAGAAATGATTTCCACTTTTATTTCATAGAAATTTGTAAAAAAAGTCACTTTTCAGCTGATATGCCCAAAAAGTAGCTTTTTCACTTTTTTCAATATTTTTGCAAAAGCAGCATCCTTAATTTTTCTCTGACATTTTGTTTCTGATATCTATTTGTGTTTGTGGTATTTATTTCATGTGTTTTACTCATTTGTGAACTCTGAACACAAAGAAAAGTGGATAAAAGCATTAAAAGAGTGCAAAATGTGCTGTTTTAATAGTCTAGGTCTAACGGTCCGTACGAAGCAAGTGAAATATGAAGTTCTATGCACTTAAAAATTGTATTTCTTTAAACAGATTGCACTGAATCTATATCAAAAGCACTTATTACTGGTTGTTTAAACTTGTCTGTTTCACAGAATACCTTTATTTTCTTCTGTTGGATGGCTGGTGGTTAAAATATTGGCATTTTAAGATTGAAATTTCATGCAGGTTTTAAACAGTAAATTGAAAAAACTTTGCATCAGACCATACTGTCTACATACATAGTTAAAAGCAACAGTTTTGTAACATCCAGGCTTCATATTTGATCATATCTCAGCAAGGATTTGAGCAAAAAGAAGCATATTTCCATCTCCAATATCATTTATATGCAATTTAATATGGAAATATAGGGAACGGCCCAAATTGACAACTTGTTATTTTAAGCTTGACATTGCTTAAGACCATGTAAAACTCATGTGTTATGCTATTTGAAACTTATATTTACATCAAAAGAACATTTATGATATGTAAAATGTTTTGTTTTAATTTAACAACTTCAGAAAATTGTTGTAAGTGGAAAATATTACATTTCATATAAGGCCTCACTTCATTTGAAAACCTCTATTTTTAGGCATAGGCACATATAAAATTAACTTTTGTCAAATTTTTATAAGTCTCATACATTAAGTATGCTATCATGTACTTTGAATAGATAATATCTTATCCATTGAGACATTAAAAAGTGCAATTTGGTGTTTTTTTGGGATTTTTGAAGCCAAAATTTGAAAGTTGAAATTGTTCTATTTCAACGTCACAATTCAGCAACCAAAGTTGAGATATAAAAAATGCCACATTTTCTATAATATATATCATATGGCTTTGAAACTTTGTAAACTGACTCATAATACACTAAGCTTAAATCATGCCAAGTTTTATTGGAATTGGTCAAGTTTTTGGCCCCTAATAGGCCCAAGACCACAATTAATGACCCCGCTTTTCGTTGTTCACGAATATAGTTCCCTTTAATTATAGTGTATTTCTTCTTAAATTTTTTTCTTTCCTTTTCTCAAACATTTCTTAGCTTTTATAAGGTGGAAATGAAAGAAGAGAGGTGAAATAAATTTTTAGATGTTTAATTTTAACTGATTTTGATATGGAAAGAGTGATTAGGTCAGGTGCAAAAAGGTGATATTTACAGTTTTCGGAACATCTCTTGACTTGTCCATAGGGGTATGGATGTGTATTGGCTAAATTTGTAAGTTTTATACGTGCAATTTTTCTGAAACTTGGACATATTTTTGGACTTGTACTGTACATTACACACACAAAAAATTAGACAAAAAGAATAGGCAAATTTTTTTTAATGCGACAAAACGTTATAAAGAAATGATAGAGGAATTAATTGTGGTCTCGGGCCTAAGAGGTGCATTTCAGCAAATTTTGAATTTATACTTTGACAACTTCTCTGAATGATCTATTGGTATTGATTTGTCAAACTATATGAGAAGAAATGATTTCCACTTTTATTTCATAGAAATTTGTAAAAAAAGTCACTTTTCAGCTGATATGCCCAAAAAGTAGCTTTTTCACTTTTTTCAATATTTTTGCAAAAGCAGCATCCTTAATTTTTCTCTGACATTTTGTTTCTGATATCTATTTGTGTTTGTGGTATTTATTTCATGTGTTTTACTCATTTGTGAACTCTGAACACAAAGAAAAGTGGATAAAAGCATTAAAAGAGTGCAAAATGTGCTGTTTTAATAGTCTAGGTCTAACGGTCCGTACGAAGCAAGTGAAATATGAAGTTCTATGCACTTAAAAATTGTATTTCTTTAAACAGATTGCACTGAATCTATATCAAAAGCACTTATTACTGGTTGTTTAAACTTGTCTGTTTCACAGAATACCTTTATTTTCTTCTGTTGGATGGCTGGTGGTTAAAATATTGGCATTTTAAGATTGAAATTTCATGCAGGTTTTAAACAGTAAATTGAAAAAACTTTGCATCAGACCATACTGTCTACATACATAGTTAAAAGCAACAGTTTTGTAACATCCAGGCTTCATATTTGATCATATCTCAGCAAGGATTTGAGCAAAAAGAAGCATATTTCCATCTCCAATATCATTTATATGCAATTTAATATGGAAATATAGGGAACGGCCCAAATTGACAACTTGTTATTTTAAGCTTGACATTGCTTAAGACCATGTAAAACTCATGTGTTATGCTATTTGAAACTTATATTTACATCAAAAGAACATTTATGATATGTAAAATGTTTTGTTTTAATTTAACAACTTCAGAAAATTGTTGTAAGTGGAAAATATTACATTTCATATAAGGCCTCACTTCATTTGAAAACCTCTATTTTTAGGCATAGGCACATATAAAATTAACTTTTGTCAAATTTTTATAAGTCTCATACATTAAGTATGCTATCATGTACTTTGAATAGATAATATCTTATCCATTGAGACATTAAAAAGTGCAATTTGGTGTTTTTTTGGGATTTTTGAAGCCAAAATTTGAAAGTTGAAATTGTTCTATTTCAACGTCACAATTCAGCAACCAAAGTTGAGATATAAAAAATGCCACATTTTCTATAATATATATCATATGGCTTTGAAACTTTGTAAACTGACTCATAATACACTAAGCTTAAATCATGCCAAGTTTTATTGGAATTGGTCAAGTTTTTGGCCCCTAATAGGCCCAAGACCACAATTAATGACCCCGCTTTTCGTTGTTCACGAATATAGTTCCCTTTAATTATAGTGTATTTCTTCTTAAATTTTTTTCTTTCCTTTTCTCAAACATTTCTTAGCTTTTATAAGGTGGAAATGAAAGAAGAGAGGTGAAATAAATTTTTAGATGTTTAATTTTAACTGATTTTGATATGGAAAGAGTGATTAGGTCAGGTGCAAAAAGGTGATATTTACAGTTTTCGGAACATCTCTTGACTTGTCCATAGGGGTATGGATGTGTATTGGCTAAATTTGTAAGTTTTATACGTGCAATTTTTCTGAAACTTGGACATATTTTTGGACTTGTACTGTACATTACACACACAAAAAATTAGACAAAAAGAATAGGCAAATTTTTTTTAATGCGACAAAACGTTATAAAGAAATGATAGAGGAATTAATTGTGGTCTCGGGCCTAAGGTGCATTTCAGCAAATTTTGAATTTATACTTTGACAACTTCTCTGAATGATCTATTGGTATTGATTTGTCAAACTATATGAGAAGAAATGATTTCCACTTTTATTTCATAGAAATTTGTAAAAAAAGTCACTTTTCAGCTGATATGCCCAAAAAGTAGCTTTTTCACTTTTTTCAATATTTTTGCAAAAGCAGCATCCTTAATTTTTCTCTGACATTTTGTTTCTGATATCTATTTGTGTTTGTGGTATTTATTTCATGTGTTTTACTCATTTGTGAACTCTGAACACAAAGAAAAGTGGATAAAAGCATTAAAAGAGTGCAAAATGTGCTGTTTTAATAGTCTAGGTCTAACGGTCCGTACGAAGCAAGTGAAATATGAAGTTCTATGCACTTAAAAATTGTATTTCTTTAAACAGATTGCACTGAATCTATATCAAAAGCACTTATTACTGGTTGTTTAAACTTGTCTGTTTCACAGAATACCTTTATTTTCTTCTGTTGGATGGCTGGTGGTTAAAATATTGGCATTTTAAGATTGAAATTTCATGCAGGTTTTAAACAGTAAATTGAAAAAACTTTGCATCAGACCATACTGTCTACATACATAGTTAAAAGCAACAGTTTTGTAACATCCAGGCTTCATATTTGATCATATCTCAGCAAGGATTTGAGCAAAAAGAAGCATATTTCCATCTCCAATATCATTTATATGCAATTTAATATGGAAATATAGGGAACGGCCCAAATTGACAACTTGTTATTTTAAGCTTGACATTGCTTAAGACCATGTAAAACTCATGTGTTATGCTATTTGAAACTTATATTTACATCAAAAGAACATTTATGATATGTAAAATGTTTTGTTTTAATTTAACAACTTCAGAAAATTGTTGTAAGTGGAAAATATTACATTTCATATAAGGCCTCACTTCATTTGAAAACCTCTATTTTTAGGCATAGGCACATATAAAATTAACTTTTGTCAAATTTTTATAAGTCTCATACATTAAGTATGCTATCATGTACTTTGAATAGATAATATCTTATCCATTGAGACATTAAAAAGTGCAATTTGGTGTTTTTTTGGGATTTTTGAAGCCAAAATTTGAAAGTTGAAATTGTTCTATTTCAACGTCACAATTCAGCAACCAAAGTTGAGATATAAAAAATGCCACATTTTCTATAATATATATCATATGGCTTTGAAACTTTGTAAACTGACTCATAATACACTAAGCTTAAATCATGCCAAGTTTTATTGGAATTGGTCAAGTTTTTGGCCCCTAATAGGCCCAAGACCACAATTAATGACCCCGCTTTTCGTTGTTCACGAATATAGTTCCCTTTAATTATAGTGTATTTCTTCTTAAATTTTTTTCTTTCCTTTTCTCAAACATTTCTTAGCTTTTATAAGGTGGAAATGAAAGAAGAGAGGTGAAATAAATTTTTAGATGTTTAATTTTAACTGATTTTGATATGGAAAGAGTGATTAGGTCAGGTGCAAAAAGGTGATATTTACAGTTTTCGGAACATCTCTTGACTTGTCCATAGGGGTATGGATGTGTATTGGCTAAATTTGTAAGTTTTATACGTGCAATTTTTCTGAAACTTGGACATATTTTTGGACTTGTACTGTACATTACACACACAAAAAATTAGACAAAAAGAATAGGCAAATTTTTTTTAATGCGACAAAACGTTATAAAGAAATGATAGAGGAATTAATTGTGGTCTCGGGCCTAAGAGGTGCATTTCAGCAAATTTTGAATTTATACTTTGACAACTTCTCTGAATGATCTATTGGTATTGATTTGTCAAACTATATGAGAAGAAATGATTTCCACTTTTATTTCATAGAAATTTGTAAAAAAAGTCACTTTTCAGCTGATATGCCCAAAAAGTAGCTTTTTCACTTTTTTCAATATTTTTGCAAAAGCAGCATCCTTAATTTTTCTCTGACATTTTGTTTCTGATATCTATTTGTGTTTGTGGTATTTATTTCATGTGTTTTACTCATTTGTGAACTCTGAACACAAAGAAAAGTGGATAAAAGCATTAAAAGAGTGCAAAATGTGCTGTTTTAATAGTCTAGGTCTAACGGTCCGTACGAAGCAAGTGAAATATGAAGTTCTATGCACTTAAAAATTGTATTTCTTTAAACAGATTGCACTGAATCTATATCAAAAGCACTTATTACTGGTTGTTTAAACTTGTCTGTTTCACAGAATACCTTTATTTTCTTCTGTTGGATGGCTGGTGGTTAAAATATTGGCATTTTAAGATTGAAATTTCATGCAGGTTTTAAACAGTAAATTGAAAAAACTTTGCATCAGACCATACTGTCTACATACATAGTTAAAAGCAACAGTTTTGTAACATCCAGGCTTCATATTTGATCATATCTCAGCAAGGATTTGAGCAAAAAGAAGCATATTTCCATCTCCAATATCATTTATATGCAATTTAATATGGAAATATAGGGAACGGCCCAAATTGACAACTTGTTATTTTAAGCTTGACATTGCTTAAGACCATGTAAAACTCATGTGTTATGCTATTTGAAACTTATATTTACATCAAAAGAACATTTATGATATGTAAAATGTTTTGTTTTAATTTAACAACTTCAGAAAATTGTTGTAAGTGGAAAATATTACATTTCATATAAGGCCTCACTTCATTTGAAAACCTCTATTTTTAGGCATAGGCACATATAAAATTAACTTTTGTCAAATTTTTATAAGTCTCATACATTAAGTATGCTATCATGTACTTTGAATAGATAATATCTTATCCATTGAGACATTAAAAAGTGCAATTTGGTGTTTTTTTGGGATTTTTGAAGCCAAAATTTGAAAGTTGAAATTGTTCTATTTCAACGTCACAATTCAGCAACCAAAGTTGAGATATAAAAAATGCCACATTTTCTATAATATATATCATATGGCTTTGAAACTTTGTAAACTGACTCATAATACACTAAGCTTAAATCATGCCAAGTTTTATTGGAATTGGTCAAGTTTTTGGCCCCTAATAGGCCCAAGACCACAATTAATGACCCCGCTTTTCGTTGTTCACGAATATAGTTCCCTTTAATTATAGTGTATTTCTTCTTAAATTTTTTTCTTTCCTTTTCTCAAACATTTCTTAGCTTTTATAAGGTGGAAATGAAAGAAGAGAGGTGAAATAAATTTTTAGATGTTTAATTTTAACTGATTTTGATATGGAAAGAGTGATTAGGTCAGGTGCAAAAAGGTGATATTTACAGTTTTCGGAACATCTCTTGACTTGTCCATAGGGGTATGGATGTGTATTGGCTAAATTTGTAAGTTTTATACGTGCAATTTTTCTGAAACTTGGACATATTTTTGGACTTGTACTGTACATTACACACACAAAAAATTAGACAAAAAGAATAGGCAAATTTTTTTTAATGCGACAAAACGTTATAAAGAAATGATAGAGGAATTAATTGTGGTCTCGGGCCTAAGAGGTGCATTTCAGCAAATTTTGAATTTATACTTTGACAACTTCTCTGAATGATCTATTGGTATTGATTTGTCAAACTATATGAGAAGAAATGATTTCCACTTTTATTTCATAGAAATTTGTAAAAAAAGTCACTTTTCAGCTGATATGCCCAAAAAGTAGCTTTTTCACTTTTTTCAATATTTTTGCAAAAGCAGCATCCTTAATTTTTCTCTGACATTTTGTTTCTGATATCTATTTGTGTTTGTGGTATTTATTTCATGTGTTTTACTCATTTGTGAACTCTGAACACAAAGAAAAGTGGATAAAAGCATTAAAAGAGTGCAAAATGTGCTGTTTTAATAGTCTAGGTCTAACGGTCCGTACGAAGCAAGTGAAATATGAAGTTCTATGCACTTAAAAATTGTATTTCTTTAAACAGATTGCACTGAATCTATATCAAAAGCACTTATTACTGGTTGTTTAAACTTGTCTGTTTCACAGAATACCTTTATTTTCTTCTGTTGGATGGCTGGTGGTTAAAATATTGGCATTTTAAGATTGAAATTTCATGCAGGTTTTAAACAGTAAATTGAAAAAACTTTGCATCAGACCATACTGTCTACATACATAGTTAAAAGCAACAGTTTTGTAACATCCAGGCTTCATATTTGATCATATCTCAGCAAGGATTTGAGCAAAAAGAAGCATATTTCCATCTCCAATATCATTTATATGCAATTTAATATGGAAATATAGGGAACGGCCCAAATTGACAACTTGTTATTTTAAGCTTGACATTGCTTAAGACCATGTAAAACTCATGTGTTATGCTATTTGAAACTTATATTTACATCAAAAGAACATTTATGATATGTAAAATGTTTTGTTTTAATTTAACAACTTCAGAAAATTGTTGTAAGTGGAAAATATTACATTTCATATAAGGCCTCACTTCATTTGAAAACCTCTATTTTTAGGCATAGGCACATATAAAATTAACTTTTGTCAAATTTTTATAAGTCTCATACATTAAGTATGCTATCATGTACTTTGAATAGATAATATCTTATCCATTGAGACATTAAAAAGTGCAATTTGGTGTTTTTTTGGGATTTTTGAAGCCAAAATTTGAAAGTTGAAATTGTTCTATTTCAACGTCACAATTCAGCAACCAAAGTTGAGATATAAAAAATGCCACATTTTCTATAATATATATCATATGGCTTTGAAACTTTGTAAACTGACTCATAATACACTAAGCTTAAATCATGCCAAGTTTTATTGGAATTGGTCAAGTTTTTGGCCCCTAATAGGCCCAAGACCACAATTAATGACCCCGCTTTTCGTTGTTCACGAATATAGTTCCCTTTAATTATAGTGTATTTCTTCTTAAATTTTTTTCTTTCCTTTTCTCAAACATTTCTTAGCTTTTATAAGGTGGAAATGAAAGAAGAGAGGTGAAATAAATTTTTAGATGTTTAATTTTAACTGATTTTGATATGGAAAGAGTGATTAGGTCAGGTGCAAAAAGGTGATATTTACAGTTTTCGGAACATCTCTTGACTTGTCCATAGGGGTATGGATGTGTATTGGCTAAATTTGTAAGTTTTATACGTGCAATTTTTCTGAAACTTGGACATATTTTTGGACTTGTACTGTACATTACACACACAAAAAATTAGACAAAAAGAATAGGCAAATTTTTTTTAATGCGACAAAACGTTATAAAGAAATGATAGAGGAATTAATTGTGGTCTCGGGCCTAAGAGGTGCATTTCAGCAAATTTTGAATTTATACTTTGACAACTTCTCTGAATGATCTATTGGTATTGATTTGTCAAACTATATGAGAAGAAATGATTTCCACTTTTATTTCATAGAAATTTGTAAAAAAAGTCACTTTTCAGCTGATATGCCCAAAAAGTAGCTTTTTCACTTTTTTCAATATTTTTGCAAAAGCAGCATCCTTAATTTTTCTCTGACATTTTGTTTCTGATATCTATTTGTGTTTGTGGTATTTATTTCATGTGTTTTACTCATTTGTGAACTCTGAACACAAAGAAAAGTGGATAAAAGCATTAAAAGAGTGCAAAATGTGCTGTTTTAATAGTCTAGGTCTAACGGTCCGTACGAAGCAAGTGAAATATGAAGTTCTATGCACTTAAAAATTGTATTTCTTTAAACAGATTGCACTGAATCTATATCAAAAGCACTTATTACTGGTTGTTTAAACTTGTCTGTTTCACAGAATACCTTTATTTTCTTCTGTTGGATGGCTGGTGGTTAAAATATTGGCATTTTAAGATTGAAATTTCATGCAGGTTTTAAACAGTAAATTGAAAAAACTTTGCATCAGACCATACTGTCTACATACATAGTTAAAAGCAACAGTTTTGTAACATCCAGGCTTCATATTTGATCATATCTCAGCAAGGATTTGAGCAAAAAGAAGCATATTTCCATCTCCAATATCATTTATATGCAATTTAATATGGAAATATAGGGAACGGCCCAAATTGACAACTTGTTATTTTAAGCTTGACATTGCTTAAGACCATGTAAAACTCATGTGTTATGCTATTTGAAACTTATATTTACATCAAAAGAACATTTATGATATGTAAAATGTTTTGTTTTAATTTAACAACTTCAGAAAATTGTTGTAAGTGGAAAATATTACATTTCATATAAGGCCTCACTTCATTTGAAAACCTCTATTTTTAGGCATAGGCACATATAAAATTAACTTTTGTCAAATTTTTATAAGTCTCATACATTAAGTATGCTATCATGTACTTTGAATAGATAATATCTTATCCATTGAGACATTAAAAAGTGCAATTTGGTGTTTTTTTGGGATTTTTGAAGCCAAAATTTGAAAGTTGAAATTGTTCTATTTCAACGTCACAATTCAGCAACCAAAGTTGAGATATAAAAAATGCCACATTTTCTATAATATATATCATATGGCTTTGAAACTTTGTAAACTGACTCATAATACACTAAGCTTAAATCATGCCAAGTTTTATTGGAATTGGTCAAGTTTTTGGCCCCTAATAGGCCCAAGACCACAATTAATGACCCCGCTTTTCGTTGTTCACGAATATAGTTCCCTTTAATTATAGTGTATTTCTTCTTAAATTTTTTTCTTTCCTTTTCTCAAACATTTCTTAGCTTTTATAAGGTGGAAATGAAAGAAGAGAGGTGAAATAAATTTTTAGATGTTTAATTTTAACTGATTTTGATATGGAAAGAGTGATTAGGTCAGGTGCAAAAAGGTGATATTTACAGTTTTCGGAACATCTCTTGACTTGTCCATAGGGGTATGGATGTGTATTGGCTAAATTTGTAAGTTTTATACGTGCAATTTTTCTGAAACTTGGACATATTTTTGGACTTGTACTGTACATTACACACACAAAAAATTAGACAAAAAGAATAGGCAAATTTTTTTTAATGCGACAAAACGTTATAAAGAAATGATAGAGGAATTAATTGTGGTCTCGGGCCTAAGAGGTGCATTTCAGCAAATTTTGAATTTATACTTTGACAACTTCTCTGAATGATCTATTGGTATTGATTTGTCAAACTATATGAGAAGAAATGATTTCCACTTTTATTTCATAGAAATTTGTAAAAAAAGTCACTTTTCAGCTGATATGCCCAAAAAGTAGCTTTTTCACTTTTTTCAATATTTTTGCAAAAGCAGCATCCTTAATTTTTCTCTGACATTTTGTTTCTGATATCTATTTGTGTTTGTGGTATTTATTTCATGTGTTTTACTCATTTGTGAACTCTGAACACAAAGAAAAGTGGATAAAAGCATTAAAAGAGTGCAAAATGTGCTGTTTTAATAGTCTAGGTCTAACGGTCCGTACGAAGCAAGTGAAATATGAAGTTCTATGCACTTAAAAATTGTATTTCTTTAAACAGATTGCACTGAATCTATATCAAAAGCACTTATTACTGGTTGTTTAAACTTGTCTGTTTCACAGAATACCTTTATTTTCTTCTGTTGGATGGCTGGTGGTTAAAATATTGGCATTTTAAGATTGAAATTTCATGCAGGTTTTAAACAGTAAATTGAAAAAACTTTGCATCAGACCATACTGTCTACATACATAGTTAAAAGCAACAGTTTTGTAACATCCAGGCTTCATATTTGATCATATCTCAGCAAGGATTTGAGCAAAAAGAAGCATATTTCCATCTCCAATATCATTTATATGCAATTTAATATGGAAATATAGGGAACGGCCCAAATTGACAACTTGTTATTTTAAGCTTGACATTGCTTAAGACCATGTAAAACTCATGTGTTATGCTATTTGAAACTTATATTTACATCAAAAGAACATTTATGATATGTAAAATGTTTTGTTTTAATTTAACAACTTCAGAAAATTGTTGTAAGTGGAAAATATTACATTTCATATAAGGCCTCACTTCATTTGAAAACCTCTATTTTTAGGCATAGGCACATATAAAATTAACTTTTGTCAAATTTTTATAAGTCTCATACATTAAGTATGCTATCATGTACTTTGAATAGATAATATCTTATCCATTGAGACATTAAAAAGTGCAATTTGGTGTTTTTTTGGGATTTTTGAAGCCAAAATTTGAAAGTTGAAATTGTTCTATTTCAACGTCACAATTCAGCAACCAAAGTTGAGATATAAAAAATGCCACATTTTCTATAATATATATCATATGGCTTTGAAACTTTGTAAACTGACTCATAATACACTAAGCTTAAATCATGCCAAGTTTTATTGGAATTGGTCAAGTTTTTGGCCCCTAAGAGGTGCATTTCAGCAAATTTTGAATTTATACTTTGACAACTTCTCTGAATGATCTATTGGTATTGATTTGT
Source organism: Mytilus edulis (assembly GCF_963676685.1). NCBI lineage: Eukaryota > Metazoa > Mollusca > Bivalvia > Mytilida > Mytilidae > Mytilus > Mytilus edulis. The sequence continues at coordinate 6,502,784 of NC_092348.1, forward strand.
CAAACTATATGAGAAGAAATGATTTCCACTTTTATTTCATAGAAATTTGTAAAAAAAGTCACTTTTCAGCTGATATGCCCAAAAAGTAGCTTTTTCACTTTTTTCAATATTTTTGCAAAAGCAGCATCCTTAATTTTTCTCTGACATTTTGTTTCTGATATCTATTTGTGTTTGTGGTATTTATTTCATGTGTTTTACTCATTTGTGAACTCTGAACACAAAGAAAAGTGGATAAAAGCATTAAAAGAGTGCAAAATGTGCTGTTTTAATAGTCTAGGTCTAACGGTCCGTACGAAGCAAGTGAAATATGAAGTTCTATGCACTTAAAAATTGTATTTCTTTAAACAGATTGCACTGAATCTATATCAAAAGCACTTATTACTGGTTGTTTAAACTTGTCTGTTTCACAGAATACCTTTATTTTCTTCTGTTGGATGGCTGGTGGTTAAAATATTGGCATTTTAAGATTGAAATTTCATGCAGGTTTTAAACAGTAAATTGAAAAAACTTTGCATCAGACCATACTGTCTACATACATAGTTAAAAGCAACAGTTTTGTAACATCCAGGCTTCATATTTGATCATATCTCAGCAAGGATTTGAGCAAAAAGAAGCATATTTCCATCTCCAATATCATTTATATGCAATTTAATATGGAAATATAGGGAACGGCCCAAATTGACAACTTGTTATTTTAAGCTTGACATTGCTTAAGACCATGTAAAACTCATGTGTTATGCTATTTGAAACTTATATTTACATCAAAAGAACATTTATGATATGTAAAATGTTTTGTTTTAATTTAACAACTTCAGAAAATTGTTGTAAGTGGAAAATATTACATTTCATATAAGGCCTCACTTCATTTGAAAACCTCTATTTTTAGGCATAGGCACATATAAAATTAACTTTTGTCAAATTTTTATAAGTCTCATACATTAAGTATGCTATCATGTACTTTGAATAGATAATATCTTATCCATTGAGACATTAAAAAGTGCAATTTGGTGTTTTTTTGGGATTTTTGAAGCCAAAATTTGAAAGTTGAAATTGTTCTATTTCAACGTCACAATTCAGCAACCAAAGTTGAGATATAAAAAATGCCACATTTTCTATAATATATATCATATGGCTTTGAAACTTTGTAAACTGACTCATAATACACTAAGCTTAAATCATGCCAAGTTTTATTGGAATTGGTCAAGTTTTTGGCCCCTAATAGGCCCAAGACCACAATTAATGACCCCGCTTTTCGTTGTTCACGAATATAGTTCCCTTTAATTATAGTGTATTTCTTCTTAAATTTTTTTCTTTCCTTTTCTCAAACATTTCTTAGCTTTTATAAGGTGGAAATGAAAGAAGAGAGGTGAAATAAATTTTTAGATGTTTAATTTTAACTGATTTTGATATGGAAAGAGTGATTAGGTCAGGTGCAAAAAGGTGATATTTACAGTTTTCGGAACATCTCTTGACTTGTCCATAGGGGTATGGATGTGTATTGGCTAAATTTGTAAGTTTTATACGTGCAATTTTTCTGAAACTTGGACATATTTTTGGACTTGTACTGTACATTACACACACAAAAAATTAGACAAAAAGAATAGGCAAATTTTTTTTAATGCGACAAAACGTTATAAAGAAATGATAGAGGAATTAATTGTGGTCTCGGGCCTAAGAGGTGCATTTCAGCAAATTTTGAATTTATACTTTGACAACTTCTCTGAATGATCTATTGGTATTGATTTGTCAAACTATATGAGAAGAAATGATTTCCACTTTTATTTCATAGAAATTTGTAAAAAAAGTCACTTTTCAGCTGATATGCCCAAAAAGTAGCTTTTTCACTTTTTTCAATATTTTTGCAAAAGCAGCATCCTTAATTTTTCTCTGACATTTTGTTTCTGATATCTATTTGTGTTTGTGGTATTTATTTCATGTGTTTTACTCATTTGTGAACTCTGAACACAAAGAAAAGTGGATAAAAGCATTAAAAGAGTGCAAAATGTGCTGTTTTAATAGTCTAGGTCTAACGGTCCGTACGAAGCAAGTGAAATATGAAGTTCTATGCACTTAAAAATTGTATTTCTTTAAACAGATTGCACTGAATCTATATCAAAAGCACTTATTACTGGTTGTTTAAACTTGTCTGTTTCACAGAATACCTTTATTTTCTTCTGTTGGATGGCTGGTGGTTAAAATATTGGCATTTTAAGATTGAAATTTCATGCAGGTTTTAAACAGTAAATTGAAAAAACTTTGCATCAGACCATACTGTCTACATACATAGTTAAAAGCAACAGTTTTGTAACATCCAGGCTTCATATTTGATCATATCTCAGCAAGGATTTGAGCAAAAAGAAGCATATTTCCATCTCCAATATCATTTATATGCAATTTAATATGGAAATATAGGGAACGGCCCAAATTGACAACTTGTTATTTTAAGCTTGACATTGCTTAAGACCATGTAAAACTCATGTGTTATGCTATTTGAAACTTATATTTACATCAAAAGAACATTTATGATATGTAAAATGTTTTGTTTTAATTTAACAACTTCAGAAAATTGTTGTAAGTGGAAAATATTACATTTCATATAAGGCCTCACTTCATTTGAAAACCTCTATTTTTAGGCATAGGCACATATAAAATTAACTTTTGTCAAATTTTTATAAGTCTCATACATTAAGTATGCTATCATGTACTTTGAATAGATAATATCTTATCCATTGAGACATTAAAAAGTGCAATTTGGTGTTTTTTTGGGATTTTTGAAGCCAAAATTTGAAAGTTGAAATTGTTCTATTTCAACGTCACAATTCAGCAACCAAAGTTGAGATATAAAAAATGCCACATTTTCTATAATATATATCATATGGCTTTGAAACTTTGTAAACTGACTCATAATACACTAAGCTTAAATCATGCCAAGTTTTATTGGAATTGGTCAAGTTTTTGGCCCCTAATAGGCCCAAGACCACAATTAATGACCCCGCTTTTCGTTGTTCACGAATATAGTTCCCTTTAATTATAGTGTATTTCTTCTTAAATTTTTTTCTTTCCTTTTCTCAAACATTTCTTAGCTTTTATAAGGTGGAAATGAAAGAAGAGAGGTGAAATAAATTTTTAGATGTTTAATTTTAACTGATTTTGATATGGAAAGAGTGATTAGGTCAGGTGCAAAAAGGTGATATTTACAGTTTTCGGAACATCTCTTGACTTGTCCATAGGGGTATGGATGTGTATTGGCTAAATTTGTAAGTTTTATACGTGCAATTTTTCTGAAACTTGGACATATTTTTGGACTTGTACTGTACATTACACACACAAAAAATTAGACAAAAAGAATAGGCAAATTTTTTTTAATGCGACAAAACGTTATAAAGAAATGATAGAGGAATTAATTGTGGTCTCGGGCCTAAGAGGTGCATTTCAGCAAATTTTGAATTTATACTTTGACAACTTCTCTGAATGATCTATTGGTATTGATTTGTCAAACTATATGAGAAGAAATGATTTCCACTTTTATTTCATAGAAATTTGTAAAAAAAGTCACTTTTCAGCTGATATGCCCAAAAAGTAGCTTTTTCACTTTTTTCAATATTTTTGCAAAAGCAGCATCCTTAATTTTTCTCTGACATTTTGTTTCTGATATCTATTTGTGTTTGTGGTATTTATTTCATGTGTTTTACTCATTTGTGAACTCTGAACACAAAGAAAAGTGGATAAAAGCATTAAAAGAGTGCAAAATGTGCTGTTTTAATAGTCTAGGTCTAACGGTCCGTACGAAGCAAGTGAAATATGAAGTTCTATGCACTTAAAAATTGTATTTCTTTAAACAGATTGCACTGAATCTATATCAAAAGCACTTATTACTGGTTGTTTAAACTTGTCTGTTTCACAGAATACCTTTATTTTCTTCTGTTGGATGGCTGGTGGTTAAAATATTGGCATTTTAAGATTGAAATTTCATGCAGGTTTTAAACAGTAAATTGAAAAAACTTTGCATCAGACCATACTGTCTACATACATAGTTAAAAGCAACAGTTTTGTAACATCCAGGCTTCATATTTGATCATATCTCAGCAAGGATTTGAGCAAAAAGAAGCATATTTCCATCTCCAATATCATTTATATGCAATTTAATATGGAAATATAGGGAACGGCCCAAATTGACAACTTGTTATTTTAAGCTTGACATTGCTTAAGACCATGTAAAACTCATGTGTTATGCTATTTGAAACTTATATTTACATCAAAAGAACATTTATGATATGTAAAATGTTTTGTTTTAATTTAACAACTTCAGAAAATTGTTGTAAGTGGAAAATATTACATTTCATATAAGGCCTCACTTCATTTGAAAACCTCTATTTTTAGGCATAGGCACATATAAAATTAACTTTTGTCAAATTTTTATAAGTCTCATACATTAAGTATGCTATCATGTACTTTGAATAGATAATATCTTATCCATTGAGACATTAAAAAGTGCAATTTGGTGTTTTTTTGGGATTTTTGAAGCCAAAATTTGAAAGTTGAAATTGTTCTATTTCAACGTCACAATTCAGCAACCAAAGTTGAGATATAAAAAATGCCACATTTTCTATAATATATATCATATGGCTTTGAAACTTTGTAAACTGACTCATAATACACTAAGCTTAAATCATGCCAAGTTTTATTGGAATTGGTCAAGTTTTTGGCCCCTAATAGGCCCAAGACCACAATTAATGACCCCGCTTTTCGTTGTTCACGAATATAGTTCCCTTTAATTATAGTGTATTTCTTCTTAAATTTTTTTCTTTCCTTTTCTCAAACATTTCTTAGCTTTTATAAGGTGGAAATGAAAGAAGAGAGGTGAAATAAATTTTTAGATGTTTAATTTTAACTGATTTTGATATGGAAAGAGTGATTAGGTCAGGTGCAAAAAGGTGATATTTACAGTTTTCGGAACATCTCTTGACTTGTCCATAGGGGTATGGATGTGTATTGGCTAAATTTGTAAGTTTTATACGTGCAATTTTTCTGAAACTTGGACATATTTTTGGACTTGTACTGTACATTACACACACAAAAAATTAGAAAAAAAGAATAGGCAAATTTTTTTTAATGCGACAAAACGTTATAAAGAAATGATAGAGGAATTAATTGTGGTCTCGGGCCTAAGAGGTGCATTTCAGCAAATTTTGAATTTATACTTTGACAACTTCTCTGAATGATCTATTGGTATTGATTTGTCAAACTATATGAGAAGAAATGATTTCCACTTTTATTTCATAGAAATTTGTAAAAAAAGTCACTTTTCAGCTGATATGCCCAAAAAGTAGCTTTTTCACTTTTTTCAATATTTTTGCAAAAGCAGCATCCTTAATTTTTCTCTGACATTTTGTTTCTGATATCTATTTGTGTTTGTGGTATTTATTTCATGTGTTTTACTCATTTGTGAACTCTGAACACAAAGAAAAGTGGATAAAAGCATTAAAAGAGTGCAAAATGTGCTGTTTTAATAGTCTAGGTCTAACGGTCCGTACGAAGCAAGTGAAATATGAAGTTCTATGCACTTAAAAATTGTATTTCTTTAAACAGATTGCACTGAATCTATATCAAAAGCACTTATTACTGGTTGTTTAAACTTGTCTGTTTCACAGAATACCTTTATTTTCTTCTGTTGGATGGCTGGTGGTTAAAATATTGGCATTTTAAGATTGAAATTTCATGCAGGTTTTAAACAGTAAATTGAAAAAACTTTGCATCAGACCATACTGTCTACATACATAGTTAAAAGCAACAGTTTTGTAACATCCAGGCTTCATATTTGATCATATCTCAGCAAGGATTTGAGCAAAAAGAAGCATATTTCCATCTCCAATATCATTTATATGCAATTTAATATGGAAATATAGGGAACGGCCCAAATTGACAACTTGTTATTTTAAGCTTGACATTGCTTAAGACCATGTAAAACTCATGTGTTATGCTATTTGAAACTTATATTTACATCAAAAGAACATTTATGATATGTAAAATGTTTTGTTTTAATTTAACAACTTCAGAAAATTGTTGTAAGTGGAAAATATTACATTTCATATAAGGCCTCACTTCATTTGAAAACCTCTATTTTTAGGCATAGGCACATATAAAATTAACTTTTGTCAAATTTTTATAAGTCTCATACATTAAGTATGCTATCATGTACTTTGAATAGATAATATCTTATCCATTGAGACATTAAAAAGTGCAATTTGGTGTTTTTTTGGGATTTTTGAAGCCAAAATTTGAAAGTTGAAATTGTTCTATTTCAACGTCACAATTCAGCAACCAAAGTTGAGATATAAAAAATGCCACATTTTCTATAATATATATCATATGGCTTTGAAACTTTGTAAACTGACTCATAATACACTAAGCTTAAATCATGCCAAGTTTTATTGGAATTGGTCAAGTTTTTGGCCCCTAATAGGCCCAAGACCACAATTAATGACCCCGCTTTTCGTTGTTCACGAATATAGTTCCCTTTAATTATAGTGTATTTCTTCTTAAATTTTTTTCTTTCCTTTTCTCAAACATTTCTTAGCTTTTATAAGGTGGAAATGAAAGAAGAGAGGTGAAATAAATTTTTAGATGTTTAATTTTAACTGATTTTGATATGGAAAGAGTGATTAGGTCAGGTGCAAAAAGGTGATATTTACAGTTTTCGGAACATCTCTTGACTTGTCCATAGGGGTATGGATGTGTATTGGCTAAATTTGTAAGTTTTATACGTGCAATTTTTCTGAAACTTGGACATATTTTTGGACTTGTACTGTACATTACACACACAAAAAATTAGACAAAAAGAATAGGCAAATTTTTTTTAATGCGACAAAACGTTATAAAGAAATGATAGAGGAATTAATTGTGGTCTCGGGCCTAAGAGGTGCATTTCAGCAAATTTTGAATTTATACTTTGACAACTTCTCTGAATGATCTATTGGTATTGATTTGTCAAACTATATGAGAAGAAATGATTTCCACTTTTATTTCATAGAAATTTGTAAAAAAAGTCACTTTTCAGCTGATATGCCCAAAAAGTAGCTTTTTCACTTTTTTCAATATTTTTGCAAAAGCAGCATCCTTAATTTTTCTCTGACATTTTGTTTCTGATATCTATTTGTGTTTGTGGTATTTATTTCATGTGTTTTACTCATTTGTGAACTCTGAACACAAAGAAAAGTGGATAAAAGCATTAAAAGAGTGCAAAATGTGCTGTTTTAATAGTCTAGGTCTAACGGTCCGTACGAAGCAAGTGAAATATGAAGTTCTATGCACTTAAAAATTGTATTTCTTTAAACAGATTGCACTGAATCTATATCAAAAGCACTTATTACTGGTTGTTTAAACTTGTCTGTTTCACAGAATACCTTTATTTTCTTCTGTTGGATGGCTGGTGGTTAAAATATTGGCATTTTAAGATTGAAATTTCATGCAGGTTTTAAACAGTAAATTGAAAAAACTTTGCATCAGACCATACTGTCTACATACATAGTTAAAAGCAACAGTTTTGTAACATCCAGGCTTCATATTTGATCATATCTCAGCAAGGATTTGAGCAAAAAGAAGCATATTTCCATCTCCAATATCATTTATATGCAATTTAATATGGAAATATAGGGAACGGCCCAAATTGACAACTTGTTATTTTAAGCTTGACATTGCTTAAGACCATGTAAAACTCATGTGTTATGCTATTTGAAACTTATATTTACATCAAAAGAACATTTATGATATGTAAAATGTTTTGTTTTAATTTAACAACTTCAGAAAATTGTTGTAAGTGGAAAATATTACATTTCATATAAGGCCTCACTTCATTTGAAAACCTCTATTTTTAGGCATAGGCACATATAAAATTAACTTTTGTCAAATTTTTATAAGTCTCATACATTAAGTATGCTATCATGTACTTTGAATAGATAATATCTTATCCATTGAGACATTAAAAAGTGCAATTTGGTGTTTTTTTGGGATTTTTGAAGCCAAAATTTGAAAGTTGAAATTGTTCTATTTCAACGTCACAATTCAGCAACCAAAGTTGAGATATAAAAAATGCCACATTTTCTATAATATATATCATATGGCTTTGAAACTTTGTAAACTGACTCATAATACACTAAGCTTAAATCATGCCAAGTTTTATTGGAATTGGTCAAGTTTTTGGCCCCTAATAGGCCCAAGACCACAATTAATGACCCCGCTTTTCGTTGTTCACGAATATAGTTCCCTTTAATTATAGTGTATTTCTTCTTAAATTTTTTTCTTTCCTTTTCTCAAACATTTCTTAGCTTTTATAAGGTGGAAATGAAAGAAGAGAGGTGAAATAAATTTTTAGATGTTTAATTTTAACTGATTTTGATATGGAAAGAGTGATTAGGTCAGGTGCAAAAAGGTGATATTTACAGTTTTCGGAACATCTCTTGACTTGTCCATAGGGGTATGGATGTGTATTGGCTAAATTTGTAAGTTTTATACGTGCAATTTTTCTGAAACTTGGACATATTTTTGGACTTGTACTGTACATTACACACACAAAAAATTAGACAAAAAGAATAGGCAAATTTTTTTTAATGCGACAAAACGTTATAAAGAAATGATAGAGGAATTAATTGTGGTCTCGGGCCTAAGAGGTGCATTTCAGCAAATTTTGAATTTATACTTTGACAACTTCTCTGAATGATCTATTGGTATTGATTTGTCAAACTATATGAGAAGAAATGATTTCCACTTTTATTTCATAGAAATTTGTAAAAAAAGTCACTTTTCAGCTGATATGCCCAAAAAGTAGCTTTTTCACTTTTTTCAATATTTTTGCAAAAGCAGCATCCTTAATTTTTCTCTGACATTTTGTTTCTGATATCTATTTGTGTTTGTGGTATTTATTTCATGTGTTTTACTCATTTGTGAACTCTGAACACAAAGAAAAGTGGATAAAAGCATTAAAAGAGTGCAAAATGTGCTGTTTTAATAGTCTAGGTCTAACGGTCCGTACGAAGCAAGTGAAATATGAAGTTCTATGCACTTAAAAATTGTATTTCTTTAAACAGATTGCACTGAATCTATATCAAAAGCACTTATTACTGGTTGTTTAAACTTGTCTGTTTCACAGAATACCTTTATTTTCTTCTGTTGGATGGCTGGTGGTTAAAATATTGGCATTTTAAGATTGAAATTTCATGCAGGTTTTAAACAGTAAATTGAAAAAACTTTGCATCAGACCATACTGTCTACATACATAGTTAAAAGCAACAGTTTTGTAACATCCAGGCTTCATATTTGATCATATCTCAGCAAGGATTTGAGCAAAAAGAAGCATATTTCCATCTCCAATATCATTTATATGCAATTTAATATGGAAATATAGGGAACGGCCCAAATTGACAACTTGTTATTTTAAGCTTGACATTGCTTAAGACCATGTAAAACTCATGTGTTATGCTATTTGAAACTTATATTTACATCAAAAGAACATTTATGATATGTAAAATGTTTTGTTTTAATTTAACAACTTCAGAAAATTGTTGTAAGTGGAAAATATTACATTTCATATAAGGCCTCACTTCATTTGAAAACCTCTATTTTTAGGCATAGGCACATATAAAATTAACTTTTGTCAAATTTTTATAAGTCTCATACATTAAGTATGCTATCATGTACTTTGAATAGATAATATCTTATCCATTGAGACATTAAAAAGTGCAATTTGGTGTTTTTTTGGGATTTTTGAAGCCAAAATTTGAAAGTTGAAATTGTTCTATTTCAACGTCACAATTCAGCAACCAAAGTTGAGATATAAAAAATGCCACATTTTCTATAATATATATCATATGGCTTTGAAACTTTGTAAACTGACTCATAATACACTAAGCTTAAATCATGCCAAGTTTTATTGGAATTGGTCAAGTTTTTGGCCCCTAATAGGCCCAAGACCACAATTAATGACCCCGCTTTTCGTTGTTCACGAATATAGTTCCCTTTAATTATAGTGTATTTCTTCTTAAATTTTTTTCTTTCCTTTTCTCAAACATTTCTTAGCTTTTATAAGGTGGAAATGAAAGAAGAGAGGTGAAATAAATTTTTAGATGTTTAATTTTAACTGATTTTGATATGGAAAGAGTGATTAGGTCAGGTGCAAAAAGGTGATATTTACAGTTTTCGGAACATCTCTTGACTTGTCCATAGGGGTATGGATGTGTATTGGCTAAATTTGTAAGTTTTATACGTGCAATTTTTCTGAAACTTGGACATATTTTTGGACTTGTACTGTACATTACACACACAAAAAATTAGACAAAAAGAATAGGCAAATTTTTTTTAATGCGACAAAACGTTATAAAGAAATGATAGAGGAATTAATTGTGGTCTCGGGCCTAAGAGGTGCATTTCAGCAAATTTTGAATTTATACTTTGACAACTTCTCTGAATGATCTATTGGTATTGATTTGTCAAACTATATGAGAAGAAATGATTTCCACTTTTATTTCATAGAAATTTGTAAAAAAAGTCACTTTTCAGCTGATATGCCCAAAAAGTAGCTTTTTCACTTTTTTCAATATTTTTGCAAAAGCAGCATCCTTAATTTTTCTCTGACATTTTGTTTCTGATATCTATTTGTGTTTGTGGTATTTATTTCATGTGTTTTACTCATTTGTGAACTCTGAACACAAAGAAAAGTGGATAAAAGCATTAAAAGAGTGCAAAATGTGCTGTTTTAATAGTCTAGGTCTAACGGTCCGTACGAAGCAAGTGAAATATGAAGTTCTATGCACTTAAAAATTGTATTTCTTTAAACAGATTGCACTGAATCTATATCAAAAGCACTTATTACTGGTTGTTTAAACTTGTCTGTTTCACAGAATACCTTTATTTTCTTCTGTTGGATGGCTGGTGGTTAAAATATTGGCATTTTAAGATTGAAATTTCATGCAGGTTTTAAACAGTAAATTGAAAAAACTTTGCATCAGACCATACTGTCTACATACATAGTTAAAAGCAACAGTTTTGTAACATCCAGGCTTCATATTTGATCATATCTCAGCAAGGATTTGAGCAAAAAGAAGCATATTTCCATCTCCAATATCATTTATATGCAATTTAATATGGAAATATAGGGAACGGCCCAAATTGACAACTTGTTATTTTAAGCTTGACATTGCTTAAGACCATGTAAAACTCATGTGTTATGCTATTTGAAACTTATATTTACATCAAAAGAACATTTATGATATGTAAAATGTTTTGTTTTAATTTAACAACTTCAGAAAATTGTTGTAAGTGGAAAATATTACATTTCATATAAGGCCTCACTTCATTTGAAAACCTCTATTTTTAGGCATAGGCACATATAAAATTAACTTTTGTCAAATTTTTATAAGTCTCATACATTAAGTATGCTATCATGTACTTTGAATAGATAATATCTTATCCATTGAGACATTAAAAAGTGCAATTTGGTGTTTTTTTGGGATTTTTGAAGCCAAAATTTGAAAGTTGAAATTGTTCTATTTCAACGTCACAATTCAGCAACCAAAGTTGAGATATAAAAAATGCCACATTTTCTATAATATATATCATATGGCTTTGAAACTTTGTAAACTGACTCATAATACACTAAGCTTAAATCATGCCAAGTTTTATTGGAATTGGTCAAGTTTTTGGCCCCTAATAGGCCCAAGACCACAATTAATGACCCCGCTTTTCGTTGTTCACGAATATAGTTCCCTTTAATTATAGTGTATTTCTTCTTAAATTTTTTTCTTTCCTTTTCTCAAACATTTCTTAGCTTTTATAAGGTGGAAATGAAAGAAGAGAGGTGAAATAAATTTTTAGATGTTTAATTTTAACTGATTTTGATATGGAAAGAGTGATTAGGTCAGGTGCAAAAAGGTGATATTTACAGTTTTCGGAACATCTCTTGACTTGTCCATAGGGGTATGGATGTGTATTGGCTAAATTTGTAAGTTTTATACGTGCAATTTTTCTGAAACTTGGACATATTTTTGGACTTGTACTGTACATTACACACACAAAAAATTAGACAAAAAGAATAGGCAAATTTTTTTTAATGCGACAAAACGTTATAAAGAAATGATAGAGGAATTAATTGTGGTCTCGGGCCTAAGAGGTGCATTTCAGCAAATTTTGAATTTATACTTTGACAACTTCTCTGAATGATCTATTGGTATTGATTTGTCAAACTATATGAGAAGAAATGATTTCCACTTTTATTTCATAGAAATTTGTAAAAAAAGTCACTTTTCAGCTGATATGCCCAAAAAGTAGCTTTTTCACTTTTTTCAATATTTTTGCAAAAGCAGCATCCTTAATTTTTCTCTGACATTTTGTTTCTGATATCTATTTGTGTTTGTGGTATTTATTTCATGTGTTTTACTCATTTGTGAACTCTGAACACAAAGAAAAGTGGATAAAAGCATTAAAAGAGTGCAAAATGTGCTGTTTTAATAGTCTAGGTCTAACGGTCCGTACGAAGCAAGTGAAATATGAAGTTCTATGCACTTAAAAATTGTATTTCTTTAAACAGATTGCACTGAATCTATATCAAAAGCACTTATTACTGGTTGTTTAAACTTGTCTGTTTCACAGAATACCTTTATTTTCTTCTGTTGGATGGCTGGTGGTTAAAATATTGGCATTTTAAGATTGAAATTTCATGCAGGTTTTAAACAGTAAATTGAAAAAACTTTGCATCAGACCATACTGTCTACATACATAGTTAAAAGCAACAGTTTTGTAACATCCAGGCTTCATATTTGATCATATCTCAGCAAGGATTTGAGCAAAAAGAAGCATATTTCCATCTCCAATATCATTTATATGCAATTTAATATGGAAATATAGGGAACGGCCCAAATTGACAACTTGTTATTTTAAGCTTGACATTGCTTAAGACCATGTAAAACTCATGTGTTATGCTATTTGAAACTTATATTTACATCAAAAGAACATTTATGATATGTAAAATGTTTTGTTTTAATTTAACAACTTCAGAAAATTGTTGTAAGTGGAAAATATTACATTTCATATAAGGCCTCACTTCATTTGAAAACCTCTATTTTTAGGCATAGGCACATATAAAATTAACTTTTGTCAAATTTTTATAAGTCTCATACATTAAGTATGCTATCATGTACTTTGAATAGATAATATCTTATCCATTGAGACATTAAAAAGTGCAATTTGGTGTTTTTTTGGGATTTTTGAAGCCAAAATTTGAAAGTTGAAATTGTTCTATTTCAACGTCACAATTCAGCAACCAAAGTTGAGATATAAAAAATGCCACATTTTCTATAATATATATCATATGGCTTTGAAACTTTGTAAACTGACTCATAATACACTAAGCTTAAATCATGCCAAGTTTTATTGGAATTGGTCAAGTTTTTGGCCCCTAATAGGCCCAAGACCACAATTAATGACCCCGCTTTTCGTTGTTCACGAATATAGTTCCCTTTAATTATAGTGTATTTCTTCTTAAATTTTTTTCTTTCCTTTTCTCAAACATTTCTTAGCTTTTATAAGGTGGAAATGAAAGAAGAGAGGTGAAATAAATTTTTAGATGTTTAATTTTAACTGATTTTGATATGGAAAGAGTGATTAGGTCAGGTGCAAAAAGGTGATATTTACAGTTTTCGGAACATCTCTTGACTTGTCCATAGGGGTATGGATGTGTATTGGCTAAATTTGTAAGTTTTATACGTGCAATTTTTCTGAAACTTGGACATATTTTTGGACTTGTACTGTACATTACACACACAAAAAATTAGACAAAAAGAATAGGCAAATTTTTTTTAATGCGACAAAACGTTATAAAGAAATGATAGAGGAATTAATTGTGGTCTCGGGCCTAAGAGGTGCATTTCAGCAAATTTTGAATTTATACTTTGACAACTTCTCTGAATGATCTATTGGTATTGATTTGTCAAACTATATGAGAAGAAATGATTTCCACTTTTATTTCATAGAAATTTGTAAAAAAAGTCACTTTTCAGCTGATATGCCCAAAAAGTAGCTTTTTCACTTTTTTCAATATTTTTGCAAAAGCAGCATCCTTAATTTTTCTCTGACATTTTGTTTCTGATATCTATTTGTGTTTGTGGTATTTATTTCATGTGTTTTACTCATTTGTGAACTCTGAACACAAAGAAAAGTGGATAAAAGCATTAAAAGAGTGCAAAATGTGCTGTTTTAATAGTCTAGGTCTAACGGTCCGTACGAAGCAAGTGAAATATGAAGTTCTATGCACTTAAAAATTGTATTTCTTTAAACAGATTGCACTGAATCTATATCAAAAGCACTTATTACTGGTTGTTTAAACTTGTCTGTTTCACAGAATACCTTTATTTTCTTCTGTTGGATGGCTGGTGGTTAAAATATTGGCATTTTAAGATTGAAATTTCATGCAGGTTTTAAACAGTAAATTGAAAAAACTTTGCATCAGACCATACTGTCTACATACATAGTTAAAAGCAACAGTTTTGTAACATCCAGGCTTCATATTTGATCATATCTCAGCAAGGATTTGAGCAAAAAGAAGCATATTTCCATCTCCAATATCATTTATATGCAATTTAATATGGAAATATAGGGAACGGCCCAAATTGACAACTTGTTATTTTAAGCTTGACATTGCTTAAGACCATGTAAAACTCATGTGTTATGCTATTTGAAACTTATATTTACATCAAAAGAACATTTATGATATGTAAAATGTTTTGTTTTAATTTAACAACTTCAGAAAATTGTTGTAAGTGGAAAATATTACATTTCATATAAGGCCTCACTTCATTTGAAAACCTCTATTTTTAGGCATAGGCACATATAAAATTAACTTTTGTCAAATTTTTATAAGTCTCATACATTAAGTATGCTATCATGTACTTTGAATAGATAATATCTTATCCATTGAGACATTAAAAAGTGCAATTTGGTGTTTTTTTGGGATTTTTGAAGCCAAAATTTGAAAGTTGAAATTGTTCTATTTCAACGTCACAATTCAGCAACCAAAGTTGAGATATAAAAAATGCCACATTTTCTATAATATATATCATATGGCTTTGAAACTTTGTAAACTGACTCATAATACACTAAGCTTAAATCATGCCAAGTTTTATTGGAATTGGTCAAGTTTTTGGCCCCTAATAGGCCCAAGACCACAATTAATGACCCCGCTTTTCGTTGTTCACGAATATAGTTCCCTTTAATTATAGTGTATTTCTTCTTAAATTTTTTCTTTCCTTTTCTCAAACATTTCTTAGCTTTTATAAGGTGGAAATGAAAGAAGAGAGGTGAAATAAATTTTTAGATGTTTAATTTTAACTGATTTTGATATGGAAAGAGTGATTAGGTCAGGTGCAAAAAGGTGATATTTACAGTTTTCGGAACATCTCTTGACTTGTCCATAGGGGTATGGATGTGTATTGGCTAAATTTGTAAGTTTTATACGTGCAATTTTTCTGAAACTTGGACATATTTTTGGACTTGTACTGTACATTACACACACAAAAAATTAGACAAAAAGAATAGGCAAATTTTTTTTAATGCGACAAAACGTTATAAAGAAATGATAGAGGAATTAATTGTGGTCTCGGGCCTAAGAGGTGCATTTCAGCAAATTTGAATTTATACTTTGACAACTTCTCTGAATGATCTATTGGTATTGATTTGTCAAACTATATGAGAAGAAATGATTTCCACTTTTATTTCATAGAAATTTGTAAAAAAAGTCACTTTTCAGCTGATATGCCCAAAAAGTAGCTTTTTCACTTTTTTCAATATTTTTGCAAAAGCAGCATCCTTAATTTTTCTCTGACATTTTGTTTCTGATATCTATTTGTGTTTGTGGTATTTATTTCATGTGTTTTACTCATTTGTGAACTCTGAACACAAAGAAAAGTGGATAAAAGCATTAAAAGAGTGCAAAATGTGCTGTTTTAATAGTCTAGGTCTAACGGTCCGTACGAAGCAAGTGAAATATGAAGTTCTATGCACTTAAAAATTGTATTTCTTTAAACAGATTGCACTGAATCTATATCAAAAGCACTTATTACTGGTTGTTTAAACTTGTCTGTTTCACAGAATACCTTTATTTTCTTCTGTTGGATGGCTGGTGGTTAAAATATTGGCATTTTAAGATTGAAATTTCATGCAGGTTTTAAACAGTAAATTGAAAAAACTTTGCATCAGACCATACTGTCTACATACATAGTTAAAAGCAACAGTTTTGTAACATCCAGGCTTCATATTTGATCATATCTCAGCAAGGATTTGAGCAAAAAGAAGCATATTTCCATCTCCAATATCATTTATATGCAATTTAATATGGAAATATAGGGAACGGCCCAAATTGACAACTTGTTATTTTAAGCTTGACATTGCTTAAGACCATGTAAAACTCATGTGTTATGCTATTTGAAACTTATATTTACATCAAAAGAACATTTATGATATGTAAAATGTTTTGTTTTAATTTAACAACTTCAGAAAATTGTTGTAAGTGGAAAATATTACATTTCATATAAGGCCTCACTTCATTTGAAAACCTCTATTTTTAGGCATAGGCACATATAAAATTAACTTTTGTCAAATTTTTATAAGTCTCATACATTAAGTATGCTATCATGTACTTTGAATAGATAATATCTTATCCATTGAGACATTAAAAAGTGCAATTTGGTGTTTTTTTGGGATTTTTGAAGCCAAAATTTGAAAGTTGAAATTGTTCTATTTCAACGTCACAATTCAGCAACCAAAGTTGAGATATAAAAAATGCCACATTTTCTATAATATATATCATATGGCTTTGAAACTTTGTAAACTGACTCATAATACACTAAGCTTAAATCATGCCAAGTTTTATTGGAATTGGTCAAGTTTTTGGCCCCTAATAGGCCCAAGACCACAATTAATGACCCCGCTTTTCGTTGTTCACGAATATAGTTCCCTTTAATTATAGTGTATTTCTTCTTAAATTTTTTTCTTTCCTTTTCTCAAACATTTCTTAGCTTTTATAAGGTGGAAATGAAAGAAGAGAGGTGAAATAAATTTTTAGATGTTTAATTTTAACTGATTTTGATATGGAAAGAGTGATTAGGTCAGGTGCAAAAAGGTGATATTTACAGTTTTCGGAACATCTCTTGACTTGTCCATAGGGGTATGGATGTGTATTGGCTAAATTTGTAAGTTTTATACGTGCAATTTTTCTGAAACTTGGACATATTTTTGGACTTGTACTGTACATTACACACACAAAAAATTAGACAAAAAGAATAGGCAAATTTTTTTTAATGCGACAAAACGTTATAAAGAAATGATAGAGGAATTAATTGTGGTCTCGGGCCTAAGAGGTGCATTTCAGCAAATTTTGAATTTATACTTTGACAACTTCTCTGAATGATCTATTGGTATTGATTTGTCAAACTATATGAGAAGAAATGATTTCCACTTTTATTTCATAGAAATTTGTAAAAAAAGTCACTTTTCAGCTGATATGCCCAAAAAGTAGCTTTTTCACTTTTTTCAATATTTTTGCAAAAGCAGCATCCTTAATTTTTCTCTGACATTTTGTTTCTGATATCTATTTGTGTTTGTGGTATTTATTTCATGTGTTTTACTCATTTGTGAACTCTGAACACAAAGAAAAGTGGATAAAAGCATTAAAAGAGTGCAAAATGTGCTGTTTTAATAGTCTAGGTCTAACGGTCCGTACGAAGCAAGTGAAATATGAAGTTCTATGCACTTAAAAAATTGTATTTCTTTAAACAGATTGCACTGAATCTATATCAAAAGCACTTATTACTGGTTGTTTAAACTTGTCTGTTTCACAGAATACCTTTATTTTCTTCTGTTGGATGGCTGGTGGTTAAAATATTGGCATTTTAAGATTGAAATTTCATGCAGGTTTTAAACAGTAAATTGAAAAAACTTTGCATCAGACCATACTGTCTACATACATAGTTAAAAGCAACAGTTTTGTAACATCCAGGCTTCATATTTGATCATATCTCAGCAAGGATTTGAGCAAAAAGAAGCATATTTCCATCTCCAATATCATTTATATGCAATTTAATATGGAAATATAGGGAACGGGCCCAAATTGACAACTTGTTATTTTAAGCTTGACATTGCTTAAGACCATGTAAAACTCATGTGTTATGCTATTTGAAACTTATATTTACATCAAAAGAACATTTATGATATGTAAAATGTTTTGTTTTAATTTAACAACTTCAGAAAATTGTTGTAAGTGGAAAATATTACATTTCATATAAGGCCTCACTTCATTGAAAACCTCTATTTTTAGGCATAGGCACATATAAAATTAACTTTTGTCAAATTTTTATAAGTCTCATACATTAAGTATGCTATCATGTACTTTGAATAGATAATATCTTATCCATTGAGACATTAAAAAGTGCAATTTGGTGTTTTTTTGGGATTTTTGAAGCCAAAATTTGAAAGTTGAAATTGTTCTATTTCAACGTCACAATTCAGCAACCAAAGTTGAGATATAAAAAATGCCACATTTTCTATAATATATATCATATGGCTTTGAAACTTTGTAAACTGACTCATAATACACTAAGCTTAAATCATGCCAAGTTTTATTGGAATTGGTCAAGTTTTTGGCCCCTAATAGGCCCAAGACCACAATTAATGACCCCGCTTTTCGTTGTTCACGAATATAGTTCCCTTTAATTATAGTGTATTTCTTCTTAAATTTTTTTCTTTCCTTTTCTCAAACATTTCTTAGCTTTTATAAGGTGGAAATGAAAGAAGAGAGGTGAAATAAATTTTTAGATGTTTAATTTTAACTGATTTTGATATGGAAAGAGTGATTAGGTCAGGTGCAAAAAGGTGATATTTACAGTTTTCGGAACATCTCTTGACTTGTCCATAGGGGTATGGATGTGTATTGGCTAAATTTGTAAGTTTTATACGTGCAATTTTTCTGAAACTTGGACATATTTTTGGACTTGTACTGTACATTACACACACAAAAAATTAGACAAAAAGAATAGGCAAATTTTTTTTTAATGCGACAAAACGTTATAAAGAAATGATAGAGGAATTAATTGTGGTCTCGGGCCTAAGAGGTGCATTTCAGCAAATTTTGAATTTATACTTTGACAACTTCTCTGAATGATCTATTGGTATTGATTTGTCAAACTATATGAGAAGAAATGATTTCCACTTTTATTTCATAGAAATTTGTAAAAAAAGTCACTTTTCAGCTGATATGCCCAAAAAGTAGCTTTTTCACTTTTTTCAATATTTTTGCAAAAGCAGCATCCTTAATTTTTCTCTGACATTTTGTTTCTGATATCTATTTGTGTTTGTGGTATTTATTTCATGTGTTTTACTCATTTGTGAACTCTGAACACAAAGAAAAGTGGATAAAAGCATTAAAAGAGTGCAAAATGTGCTGTTTT